>NC_092633.1:19472976-19772976 GCF_039555335.1 Amphiura filiformis | reverse complement strand
GATACAACATTACCTATATAACACAACAAACGCAGTATATAATACTAACACTAGTGGAAGTTTTGGATGAGAAAACGGACATTTTGATGAGAAACGGCCAAAATGGTGAGAATTTAATTTTCTCATTCTTTTGGATGAGAAAATAATAATGTTTATTTCGCGGGGATTAGCAATTCTCACCAGTTTTAATAAGACAATAATGATTGACAGACACACCAGGAAGTTTCTCATCCAAAAGAATGAGAAAATTAAATTCTCACCATTTTGGCCGATTCTCATCAAAATGTCCGTTTTCTCATCCAAAACTTCCACTAGTGTGGGGCGACGTAGTGATGGCTTTAGAGTTGCTCAGCTGTTCGTATGAGCTGGTCAAAGTTCAATCCAGTCAAGTCTTTGATGTTATCAATCCACGTCTTCTTTGGTCTTCCTCTCTTCCTTACCCCATCTGTACCTCCCTGTAGAATGGTGTTTGCATGCTAGACTGTTCTTCCACCTGATCACAGTCATGGCCAAACCACTGGAGTTGTCTTCTTTTCACAATGGAGATCAAGTGTTCATGCTCTCCAATGAAACTTTCCATCATTGCCCTTATACTTGTTTGTTGGTAGTATGGACCTGGAGGAGCCTTCTCATACAGTTCATCTCAAACGCGTTAATCCTCTTTCCCATCTCGACATTTAACGTCCAGGTTTCACACCCACAAGAAGAATGCTCTCAGGAGGCTCATTCTTGCTGCCATTGAGATGTTTTTGTCTCTCCAAATGGGTTTCAGATTGGCTAGTGATGATATCGCTATAGCGATTCTGTTTTTTGATTTTTTGTACTGATTTGGTATCATCTGTAATGGTTGCACTAAGGTATTTGAATTGTGTGACTGTTTCAAGTTCTTCCCCTCCAACATGAACTTCTGCATTTCCATCAGACCCCATCTTCAAGACCTTGCTCTTTGCAACACTGATTTCCATGGCAAGTCGCCTTACACTGTCATCTAGCCTTCTTGTGAGGTCACTTAGTTATTCAGGTTGTCCTGTCAAGAGGTCAATATCATCAGCGAATCGCAAGTTGGTAACCCATCGACCTCCGATACTGACTGTTCCCTCGAATCCATCAAGAGCTTCCATATACTCAAGGAAGATGTTAAAGATGGTTGGTGACTTAGACAACCTTGTCAGACTCCAACTCATCTCCTACAGTACAGCACTCTTAGATGTTGAACTTTCTCAGGATTACAAACATTGCTTCTTGCCAAACACGGTCAACCGCTTTTTTAAAACCAATGAAGTTGTGGAAAAGTGGGTTTTGATCTGTGCGGAATTTCTCACTCAGAATTCTCAGATTGAAGATTTGTCATACTGTGCTGCGTCCTTTTCTGAACCCTGCCTGTTCTTCTCCTATGATGCTCTCTGTTTGAGGTCGAAGTCTCTTTTAAGAAAAGAATGATTAGGAGAAGTATCTTGCTAGGATGACTGATCAAACTGATGGTGCGGTAGTTGTTGCAAGATTTAAGGTTGCTCTTCTTTGGAAGAGGAATGATGATGATGATCGATCGTGTCCATGAGGATGACCAAATTCATGATGTCCATACCTCATTGCAGAGTTTTGTGTAAGCCTCGATTGTTGTTTGGCCACCGCTTTTCAGCATCTCTGCCGGAACATTATCAATACCTGTTGACTTCCAATCTTTCTTATGGCCTCTTCGACCTCAGAAGCTCTCAGAGGTGAGGATTGGTGGATCTTCCTCTTGCTCTGTGTTTGCCATTGCCTTCAGCCTATTCAACAGGTTATGATCTGATATTAGGTTATAATTCTAGAGTTCTCACAATATTCCTTACATCTGTTGGATATTTTCTTCTTCTCAGTCAAAAGATGTCCATCTTTGTCCTCAATTACTGTTGTTCTACCGGCTTTCTTCTTTGTAAGGTCTCTGATGGTTTGAAAAGCTACTGCAGTGTTGTTACGCTCCATATTGGTGTTAATTGTATCACACTGATCATGGATCCACTGTTCCTTTGCTTGTTTAGCTGCGTTCTTTACTTCCCTGTTAATTCTGCTGTAGTTGGTATGGTCGCTGGACACTTATGAAACGCATCTTCGTCATCTCCCTGCTCCTGTCACATAATTGTAACACATCATCTGTCATCCATGCCTGTGATGTGTCAATGAAGTTTTCATTCAACTGGTTGTTAAAACTCTCGATATCCAAGTTGTCTGCTACAAGTGGATCAAATCTGTCTCCAATCTTAGCCTCAAATTCAGTAGCAATGTCGGGATCCTTGAGCTTTTCCAGATCAAACTTAACTCTATGTGACGTCTCTTTCCTCAACTTCTTCAGTTGTACTCTTATTGATGTCATCACCAAGTCATGGTCGCTTCCGATATCAGCGCCAGGAAAGGATCTTGTTTGAGCGAGGTTTACACTTGGTTGGATACGTTTACTGATCATGATGTTGTCAAACATGTTATGGACTTTGCCATCTGGTGAGGACAGGACAGGACAAGGTCGTAAAACTTTGCAAACTCAAGCAGGTTGTGACCCCTGTCGTTTGACACTCCCAGTCCAAATTTGCCAGCAGTACCCTGCCATGTTGGATATGCATCTGGTCCTACTTTTGCGTTCCCGTCACCGATTACGAGCAGGAGATCTTTCTTAGGAATTGTCATAATATGCCATAAAGTTGCTGGTTAAACATGCCCATTTCTTGATCTGATGCCGTACTGTACTTGTAGGTGCATATGCCTGGATGATTGAGATGATGAAAGGTTGTCCTGCTAACTTAACTAACCTAACTAACATAATTTATAATGCGCCTTTTCCTGTGGCTACAAAGCGCAACAAGCATATTAAAAAGAACAGCAAACATGATCAAATACAGAAAACAATATTATGGAAAAAGATATGTCTTGAGCATAGTTTTGAATGATTCAAGATTAGCAGCTTTTCTGATGAACCGGTAAGGTGTTCCACAAACGTGGAGCTGCCACTGAAAAGGCTCTATCACCAGCACCCTTCTTAGAACGAGGCACAAAGAAGGAAATAATATCTGCCGAGCGGGTCTTCATTGCCCTCTGGGATTATTTTTTTCACAGTGAGGCAGTTAGTTATGTACTGGGGAGAGAGTCCATTCAGAGATTTAAACACATAAAGCAGCGTCTTAAGCTTATATACAATCCTCTCACTGACAGGGAGCCAATGAAGTTAGCTCAAGAGAGGGGTAACATGCTCAAATTTTGGTTTGAGACATATTAAACGTGCACACTTATTTTTGCAACTTCTGCAAACGATTTAGATCTTTCTTAGATACCATTAAGTAACACAATACAATAATCAAGACGTGATATAATAACAGCTCTAGCTCTAACAGTATTATGGCAAGTATCATAATCAATGTATGGGCGAATTATGTAGATGTTTCTTATCAGCCAGTTGATAGACTTAGATAATTGAGTTACATGATCAGACATACACATTATGATGATCGAAAACAACCCCAAGGTTCCGAACAGACATAGAGGGAAATATCTCAACACCATCCAGAAGAAGACTGATGTTTTCCAATCTCTTCTGATGATACAGAGAAGAAGCGATGAAAAACTCCGTCTTGTCTTGGTTCAACCTGAGTTTGTTCTCAATCATCCAATGCTGAATGTCGGCAACACACTAATAGAAAGTTTAAAAAGGGCACATTGGACATCACCAGTAATGCTGGGATCAGGGGTGAGATATATCTGAATATCATCAGCATAAATGTGATATTTTACATCATGATACCGTAATATTCTACCAACAGCATGGGTATAGTAAACAAAACCCAAAGGTCCTGTAACTGAACCTTGTGGAAGGCCATATTCCATGTAAAGGTCTTCTGAATATGCACCAGAAACAAAAACTTGACATGATCTATTTTCAAGATAAGAACTAATAACCAACAATGGGCAGAACCAGTTACACCAAAATCATCTTGAAGCCTTTGCAGCATAATCCTATGGTCAACCGTATCAAATGCTGCTGATAGATTAAGCATCAGCAGCATAACAGCTTTTTGATCATCAAGGGCGCGCAAGAAGTCATTATGGACACAGGCTAAAACAGATTCTGTACTATGCTGACTCCAGGCTGACTGCAAAGGCTCAGATAGACTATGGGCATTAGTGTGTTCAATTAATTGAGAGGAAGCACACTTTTCCAACACCTTCGAAGTAAATTATAAATTTGCCACTAGGCGATAGTTACTAAGCACATTACAATTGAGAATGGATTTTTTTTTAGAACAGGAGTACACACTTAAAACTACGGGGTCAAAAAATGACCCAAACGGGGTCATTTTTGACCCCAGCATAGTTATCAACTAAACACCATACCACGGACGGGGTCATTTTGACCCCATTGATCAGGGTCATTGCAATGACTACGTATTTGGGTCAAATAGTAACCCCATTGGGGTCAAAATATTACCACATTTCGGGGTCAAATGAAAAAAGGGTTGCCTTATTTGGGTTTTTCAATATTGACCCCATTGGCCCTGGTCATTTCAATGACCACGTATTTTGGTCAAAATGTAACCCCATTGGGGTCAAAATATAACAACATTTCGGGGTCAAATGAAATGACCCATTTGAAAGGGTTGTTTATAATAGGGTTACTCAATAACCACATTTAGGGGTTGTTGGGATTTTTTAGTATGATGCGATGGATGGTATTGATATTGCTGGTCCCACCAGGACATAAGTGTGTCTCTGCACACTAGCATTACATAAGCAGCAAATTTATACATAATGCATCTGTGTATCACACTGACACGCCTCATGACAGTTCACGCATTATAAGCTTACATGATATCATTGATATGTAAGCTTATAACAACTGCAGCCAAGACATCCGGCCACGACAGCATGAAATTGTCCGAATCTGCGTTCATAGACATGGGTCTATGCATCCTTGCAGTCCCACTTTCCCAAGTAACTTTTCATATTCCATCATGCAGACACAGGACAATCCGCTCAGGCTGCACAATCAGAACAAAATAATATGGCGCTGATGTGACGCGGGAAGCGGATGCACGCCGTACGTGCAAATACGGTAGTTCCGAAATGCAAGTCATTATAAAGTTATAAAATGTTATGATACCAAACATGCCTATGTGGTCATGACCCTTTGGCATGAAATTAATGGATATCTACCGTACCGTAAACCCACTTTTATAAACGCAAAATAAGTCTCGTCATTTGAGACGTGAACACGATATAACGTGTTATCATTTTAAAATCTGTTTTGTTTAATTTGGCTGTGTTTGTTTGTTTGTTTCTTTTCAATGCGTAATTATCTATGCCCGTGCAACGGTGCATAGATATTGTATTTGTTGTGTTTAGGCTTCTCCTTCTCCGTCTTCTCCTTCTTCTTCTCACGCTTCCTTTGCACTCCTCTAGCTCAAGAACTAAAGTATCCTCGGGGCCCATACTTGGTATAATGATGGCCCATGACTCCTAGAAATTTCCTAGCGTGGCTCCGACCCCAGAGGTCAAAGGTCATGGGCTGTAGGGGGCAATATGTGTAAAATTTGAAGCATCTCTAGTCCAAGAACTATAGCACCCTCAGGGTTCATACTTAGTATAATGATGGCCCATGACCCCTAGAAGTAACTTATGGTAGCCACGACCCCAGAGGTCAAAGGTCACAGGCTATAGGGGGCAATATGTGTAATTTTTAAAACCACTTTAGCTCAAGAACTATAGCGCCCTCAGGGTTCTTGCTTGGTACAATGATGTCCCATGACCCTTAGATATTTCCTGCAGTAACATCGACCCTAGAGGTCAAAGGTCATGGGCTACAGTCAGCAATATGTGTAAAATTTCAAACAGCTCTAGCTCAAGAACTACAGCACCCTCAGGGTTCATACTTGGTACAATGATGACCCATGACAGTTGATGTATTTTATATCAGTCGCATCCCCAGAGGTCAAAGTCTAAAGGCTTTAAAAGCAAAATAGGTATGACCTATTAACACAGTGTAGCGCAATAGGTAGTATTTTGTTAGCTCCTTGTGTTTGCAATGATAAAGGTCTGAATCGTACGTCAAGGAAACTAATCACTTGACAAAAACTCCCTGAAAAGGGAATGTGTAAGTATTTTGATTTTTGATTTTGGACCACCTCAAAAGGTTGTCATGATGGGACAAGGGGTGTGGTTGGTTCAGGGGGGATATTAGAGAGAGTGTGGTCCAGTCTGGTGGTGTTTTAGAGAGAGTGAGGGTCTGATGGGGTATAAGAGAGAGTGAAGGCTTGGTAGGGAATTAGAGAGAGTGCGTGCCAGTCTGGTGGTGTTTTAGAGCGAGTGAGTGTCTGGTGGAGTATAAGAGAGAGTGAGGGTCTGGTGGGGTATTAGAGAGAGAGTGGTACAGTCTGGTCGTGTTTTAGAGAGAGAGTGTGTATAGTGGAGTATAAGAGAGAGTGAAGGCTTGGTGGGGTATTAGAGAGAGTGCGGGTCAGTCTGGTGGTGTTTTAGAGTGAGTGTCTGATGGAGTATAAGAGAGAGTGAGGGTCTGGTGGGGTATTAGAGAGAGTGTGGTCCAGTCTGGTGGTGTTTCAGAGAGAGTGATGGTCTGGTGGAGTATAGGAGAGAGTGAGGGTCTGATGGGGTATAAGAGAGAGTGTGGTCCAGTCTGGTGGTGTTTTAGAGAGAGTGATGGTCTCATGGGGTATAAAAGAGAGTGAAGGCTTGGTAGGGTATTAGAGAGAGTGTGGGCCAGTCCAGTGTTATGAGCATTACATCAAATGAAAGCTTATATCAAATGAAAGTGCTTTCACATGGTGCTCCCCAAGTTTTCGTTTGTGAATAGGGGAAGGGGGTTAGGTGTGGTCACGGGCATAGATATTCGTGTTTGGTAAAACACATTACTGTGGCATCTAGTCTTCATTTTCTGTTTTATCTGGGTTTTATATGGAAACTACTTAAGATCTTTTCTGAGGATTCGATGAACAGTTGTACGCGGTACGTTGTTCTCCATTGAAAGTCGATATACTGATCACCTTGGGCATTTCGCCACCGCTCTTCGTATGACATCAATGTTTGTAGCCGATCTTCCTGTTCTTCCACGTCCTGCCCGAAGTAGATCATGAACAGATCCAGTTGATAGGAATTTCAGCACTAGTTGCTGGATTGTATTTCGGCTGGGTACTAGTGCATAATTTACATTAAACTGTTCCCTAAACATTGCTTCAGTGAGTTTGTCCGACTTTGTCTCGGCAAAGAACCACACGACCTGAATCCGTTGATCTATAGGAAATTCATCTTCACTTCAACTGTTTTAAAGTAAAGTTTAATATTGTCAATATATCCTAATTAGGGACCGATCGTTATTTAAGGCAGGGGGGGGAATGGGTGTTTTGGCAAAAATATCGACAAAAAATTTCGCGTTCCCCCCTCGCGTCCGCTCAAAATGTTCGCGTTCCCCTTGTTTTCCCAATTTTCTCCATTTAAAATTTAACAATCCCCTCCTGGTTCAACTAAAATTTCAGGTTCCCCCCTCAAGACCACAAAAAATTTCGTGTTCCCCCTAAATTTACCCATCCCCCCTGCCATAAATAACGATCGCTCCCTTATAATCTAAAACAGCAGTCACGCTTACGCTAAGCCATGTAATCCATGAATGTTCATACCTAAATGTAGTGTGCGCAGTGAGTGAACCAACTCTATTGTTCAGGGAAGCACATCATTCATGTTCTTGAACAAAGAACACATGAGCCTGCTTTTGTGGGTTTGATACACACATATGTACAGTCGCACAGTAAGGTCAAAGGGTTATCAATAATGCTGTTTTTGGTATCAGAATAATTCTCAAAGATCAATCTATATGAATATGTTCTCCATTTTGGTATGAAGTAGGAAATAGTTGAGATATGGCCAATTCACAATGTTAAGTTACTTTTGGGACACGCTGTACAACCTACTTTTACTTTTGGGGAGAAAAAAAGAAAGATGAAAGGGATAGACACAGTTAGCGTCCACACTTTCTGCAACTGATATCACATTCGGTAATCGCCCCTTGGATCAAGCGCTATACCCTATACTAAGGACAAAACCCATTGTCCTAGACTAATGACTAATGACTAATGCAGTTAAAAGAGTTGACGAATCGTGATGAGACACCAAATGCTATCTTCAGTAGATAGCGAAAGAAAATGAAAAATCAAAAAAATATACCCAAAGACATTCTTAACACGAGCGCGTGCTGTGCGAGTTAATAAAAAGACATTCGGCCTAAAGCTGAGCGATTAAAAAGAGTCTAAAAATAGAGAAAGATTTAGGAGGAACATGAGGCTATAATATTGATATAAAATTTCTACAGGGGACATAATGTACTAGAAAAAATTCAAACATGACTAATGCAGTTAAAAGAGTTGATGAATCGGGATGAGACACTAAATGCTATCTTCAGTAGATAGCGATATAAAAAAAAAAATCAAAATTAAAAATATACCCGAAGACTTTTTTAACACGAGCGAGTGCTGCACGCGTTAAAAAAAAGCATTCGACCTCATGCTTAATCATGCTTAGTTATTAACAGAGTCTGAAATAGAGAAAGTTGAAGTCCGGAACGTGATGAGGCTATAATTTAGACATTTCAGAACGGGACTTATGTACAAGAAAGAAAATTACCCGACATGTGATGAAATGAAAATATCATGGGATTTTTTTAAAACATGACTCATGCAGATAATGCTGCATGTAAATATTGTCGCAGATAATGTAGGTAAATAATATCGCAGATAAAACTATTACAAGAACATTGTACATTGTATGTGGTGTTGTACTGGCAATGACACCTTTTAATTTCACTGCAGATTAAAATTGATATTGAATTTCCTAACACTGAATAGTAACCGAAATGGTAACCTGAGCTTTATTCCTTTTTCTTTTAAACCAATCCTCTTACATCCCATGCAAACGATTTTTACACATCTCACACTGCAATAAATAGCTTTACATTTCCAAATCTTTATATGCTAATATTACATTATTGATTTAAAAGAGAAAAAAAAGTATCCAAACAGTTGGGCGCCCATTCCTTTTTTAAAGGAATTTTTATTAGCAGCAGAACTCTCTGTCGAGTGTTGAAGAAGTCTAAGGGTTTTACGTGATAAAGTCATATACTTTCTTACTTAACTTATCTTTGAAATGGATAATTGTAGTGTTTCAGTTGGCACTAGTCCCATTTTAACCGTCGGAAAGAAAGACGGGTGACCGCTAGTTATGTAAACATACAGTGTAATTTGGGTGGGACAGTGGGAAGTGGGACACTTACTACACTACTGTTAGTAGAAAGAGACGCGTAGGCATAGAAGTTATACACCAGGCACAAAACATAACTAGCGGTCACCCGTCTTTCTTTCCGACGGTTAAAATGGGACTAGTGCCAACTGAAACACTACAATTATCCATTTCAAAGATAAGTTAAGTAAGAAAGTATTTGATTTTGACGAGTTATATTCATCCTTGCTGTTCAATAACTTGATAATTTTGGATTATTCTGAAATATACATTTTGTTAATTGGTCTTTGCTTTCTCATTTGACACCCTGTTCGTGAAAAACGAACAAGAATTGACCAAGATATGCGCCTCCAAAGCCTCAAACCCCAAAATCAAAAGTTGCATTTTCAACGATTTTCAATGGGAACGCATCGTTGTATTGCACACAAGCACCACGGGCCAATCAAAAAAACACAAAGAGTAACAGGCACAATTGAATCGTTAAAATTGCAACTTTTCATTTTGGGGTTTGAGAGTTTGAGGCGCATATCTTGGTCAATTCTTGCTCAATGTTCACGAACAGGGTGTCAAATGAGAAAGAAAAGTCCAATTAACAAAATGTTCTTTTTGTGCCTGGTGTAGGTCTAATGCCTGGAAGAAGTATTATAGAGACAAGGCAGACCTTGCAGAGTATAACAAACTACAAGAAAGATGTGAGGATCGGGCTCTCACCGGATAGCGACGTTTACACAGTATTTTTGTTTGATCCGAGAGCATATCAGACACACTAAATTGCATCCTGAATACGAGGAATATCCTTCTGATATCAAATAGGCTTCATTTTGATTTCTTGAAGTTCGCGATATCATACAAATTTTATGACATATTTTTAAAAATGATATTTTTTGACATTTACAGTCCTCAAAGAAAAGTTGTATGTTTGGGTGTTTGTATGTGCATTGATTTTAAGGTTAGGGTGCTAACGAACTGTTCAGAAGAGAGGACTCTAGAATTATGGAATGACCAGATAGTGGAAACAACACAAAAACTGGCCATGGATATTGCAGGAAAGAAACCAAAGACTCGAGAAACAAAGATATCAGATTCGACCAGAACACTCATGGAGAAGAGAAGATCGATGAAAGCAGAGGGAACAAACATACAGCGGGTTGAATATACAGAAACCTGCAAGACAATCAGGAAAAAGCTACGGGAAGATATACGGAGCTACAACACCAAGATGATCAAATCCACAATTGAGGAAAACAAAAGTCTGAAGAAAACATATAAGAAACTAGCGCAGGGGAAACAGAAAATTACAAGCCTCCTCGATAGTAATGGGCAAGAAATCACAGACCAAGACGAAATTCTGAAAAGGATAGAAGAATTCTATGAACAACTATATGCCAGTGACACAGAAACAGATGAACCAGGAGAACCACAAGAAGAAATACCCAATGTCACAAATTGGGAGGTACAGCATGCTGTAAACCAAATGAAGAGAGGAAAGTCTCCTGGACCGGACAATGTGCTCATCGACACAATCAAAGAAGGAGGGGACATCATAACCAAAGAACTAGCAAAGCTGTATACAACATGTATGCAAAAAGGGAGAGTGCCACATCAGTGGAAAGAAGCCACTATGATCATTTTGCACAAGAAGGGGGACAAGCGAGACCTAAAGAACTATAGACCCATCAGTCTCCTCTCAAACTTGTACAAGCTGTACACAAGGTTACTAACAAACCGACTTGAAATCATCCTAGACGGAAATCAACCAAGGGAACAGGCAGGCTTCAGGAAAGGCTTTTCAACCATGGATCACATCCACACCATCAACCAACTAAAGGAGAAATGCCAGAAGTATAACATTCCGCTCTGCGTAGCTTTTATGATTACGAGAAGGCATTTGATTCTGTTGAAAACAGTTCAGTCCTGAATGCACTCAAAGAACAAGGAATCAACAATGCATACCTGAAAATCTTCAAAGACATCTACTCAGATTGCTACAACACAGTCAAAATGCACAAAGACAGTGACAGAATTATGATAAAGAAGGGCGTGCGTCAGGGGGGACACTATCTCACCGAAGCTTTTTACAGCCACCCTAGAAGGAATTTTCAAAACACTCGACTGGAGCAAGAAAGGAATCAACATAAACGGAGAGCACATGAGCCACTTACGCTTTGCAGATGACATTGTCACAATATCAAGCAACTTAAATGAACTTGAGACAATGCTGCAAGAGTTGGATGAGGCAAGCAGGGTAACCGGATTAAAAATGAATATGAAGAAAACAAAGGTCATGAAAGGATTAGAAACAGTCCCAAAGACAGTGAAAGTAAAAGGGGTTGAAATTGAGCAGGTCGAGGAATATGTATATCTTGGACAACGCTTCTCTCTTCGAGACAAAAACCAAGACTCTGAAATTCGAAGGAGAATTAAAGCCGGGTGGCAAGCTTTTGGAAGATACAGCACCATCATGAAAGGCAATCTTCCAATATGCCTTAAACGAAAGGTCTACAACCAATGCATCCTCCCAGCTATTTCATATGGGGCAGAATCATGGACCTTAACATCAAAAATGGAAAGAAAACTAGCAGCAGCTCAGCACAACATGGAGAGAAGTATATTAAACATCACCTACAAGGACAGGAAAACAAACAAATGGATCAGGGAGCAGACCCAAGTTCAAGACATCTTGGAAAGCAGAAAATGGACCTGGGCCGGCCATATCAGCCGCAGACAAGACAATCGTTGGAGCTCAACACTCACACATTGGACACCTTATGGGAGGAAGCGAAATAGAGGACGCCAACGGAAGCGATGGAGGGACGAGCTGCAAAACTACTGGGGAGAAGTGAACTGGTACCAACAAGCACAAAACAGAGACACATGGAGACATCATGCTGAGGCCTTCATCCTGCAGTGGATTGATAATGGCTGAAAAAGTAAAAAAAAAGCAAGCTAACGAACTTTTCGCGCTAACGAACTTTTCGGAATAGTGACTAGTGACCCCTTTTTATTTTTCGAACTAGCGGTCAGCGGATCCACAAATGAGATAACCAGGAAGATAACGGTTGAGATTAAACCTAATGATTATGCATTATGCTACACAACAGATTCTAGAATCCGTGGCTACACGTAGGGTCTAGTGTACACGTACCATCTGATAATACAATGTATACTGGTATAATTATTAAAGGAATATCTATTGCAAAAACAAGTTTAACTTATAAATATTACATTACAAGTTGAACACTCGTTGCAATTTTTTTATTCGTATTTCTCCTGAAAAAAGACAAACTGTGTTTGGTAAAATGCTGGCTCGTACGACCCTTTTCAGCATTCGAAGCGAAATTGATTTCCAATGCATGACGTCATTATATGAATAATAGTCACCTCCGCAGCCAGTTTTGTTACGCGTAACCAAACTGGCTGCGGAGGAGACTATATGTTTCCAAATACGGAGAACTCTTTTAATGTTCATTGATGTATGTAAAGCGCGACCTTCACCACGAAAATTGGGAAGGCCACAAACGAGAAGTTCCTGATAGATGCACACAGGTCTGTGGGCCATGGAATTTTGTCATTTGCATAAGAAATACAATATTAAATCCTTTTCTAGCACGCCAATGGTATGTTATGCTCAAATTCTGATCATACGGTGAAATTCATTTAAATATTTGTTTTATTTTTTAGTTCAACTATTGCTCATCAAGTTGATATACATATGAATTTTAAAATCATATTTTACTAATAATATTATATAATAAAGAAGCGTCCTGGTTTTATCCATATGTGTAAAAACCATTAAATTTGTAATACTTGATTCAGAGTTTTTTTCTGATAAAAACAACAGTATAATTATATTCTGTTCATTGACAGTATTGATAGTCCGTTCTCTCAAAGCTGGCCAAGTTCATATCATGACATCACTGTAGTTTCTAGGTCAAATCTGTCTCGTTCGAAGGAACTCACCGCTTGTAGTTGGGTTTTGTGGAATATTAATTTTAAACGACTTATTTTCACAAAAAAGGAGTCATTTTCATTATTGTCATAACATATTAGCTTGCCAATGATATGATGTTGTCCGAGCAATATATACATGCCCTTTAAAGTCTAAAGGGTAATTTGGGAACACCTTTACACAATGCTAAAAGTTATCAGTCCTTTTTTTAGCTTATTGGAAGCAGAACTCTCCGTCAAGTGTCGAAGAAGTTGCGTTGGGAAAGTGAGTATAGTCTATCTCTGAACGTTCTCTTAAAAAGGTCCATGACCTGGTTACCACTTCAGGAGTGCACGATCGGGTCATTCGGCTTACGAACTAACAGCTAAAATAATTACGTAAACATTTTGTATTAAGATCAAGAGTTAAAATCTTTCTATAAAAATTATGATTCTGTGAATGTTTTTCTTGAAAAATTAACACGTATAGATTGCCAAAATGTCCAATACTGCAATAATGGAACGACATATCGTCCGTATATGTTATGAACATCAAAACCATTGGTATAGTCCTATACCATTAATTTTGATGCACATACACCTCCAAATGCAGTAGATCGCTCATCATCTTATGCGAGTGTCTTAAACTTATTTTGCTAAAATTAATGATATTTTTGAAATCGTGACTAGTTTAAATCTGATGTAACGCGTGTTTGTAGAGTAAGAATGTATCAGTAAATTTTATAAAATCTCCTACTTGTGGTGATCTCATATTCCGAACCGTGCATATTGTTTTTCAAAGCTATCTGGGCCAGCATGCATCTTATAATAATTAGCCTACACTTGCTATCCAGGCTTGTACAGTTTTATTGTATGAGCTTGGAACGGTCCACGGATTTCCCATGGATTAGCATGTGTCCCTCACGGACCAACCGGGGTAAACAAACAAACAAACAATGACAAAGATCTCGCAGTCGCCAGGGGAGATCTTCGGGCAAACATGTCCATTAGAGACTGATCAGCATGTATGATAGGTGTCTGAACGCTGAACGATTTACCCAAGATTAATTAAGTAACCAAAAAAAGTAAATTTATGTAATGTAAATTATTACGTTAGAGCGCCCAATTGCATGTTCATGGGAAAGTCCAAGAAAATTATAAAGAATACAACTTCAGCTCCGTTACAACCCCTTATCACACGGTATAGGCTTTGGTACAACTTATCAAAAAGAAGTCAGATAATCATGATAATGATTATATTGATACTGTTTGCGCAAACAAAAATCAAAACGTGTTTGTATTAAAGACCAAGGGCAAAAGGCAAAGAGTTCATATTAAACCTGATCAAAATATCACGGTACTTATCTCTACCATATCTCCATTGATGGTTTTAAATGCATAGAGTGCAGGTAAATAATATCGCAGACAGTAGCAGATCTAGAGCAGTCAGGGGGGCCAATTTGAGAAAATAAATATAAAATGTAAACAATGGCCGCGAAGTGACCATCGCGTCGCGCTTGCGTCTGAGGGGGGATGTGTGAATTGCCGGGTAAAATTGTTTCATCTGCTCAGTGGGGTAGCCAGGACTTTTTCAGAGGGATGGGGCCAAGGCAAGGGGGGAGATTTATCCACATGGGCTAAACAATAATAAGTACAACAAATGCTTAAAAATTCTGGATGATCATCAAGATCTGCGAACATGACACATTTATATTACAAGAGGGCCTACTTATCTTTAAAAACAAAACAAAAAATTACCTGTTTATAAATGGTTACTATCTTGGGGCCCCGAATTACTATCTCGGACCCCGAGTTACTAAGTCGGGGCCCCGAGTTACTAAGTCGGACCCCAAGTTTTTTTTTCTTTCATGTCACTTCGGGGGCTCCGTAAAATGTGCACAAACAGCTTATAATAATGCTTCACAACAGCAATATAAAAGTCAAATACTTTCTAACTGGTCTTTGCAATGGATACTAGCAGGTTTTCAGTCGTTCCATTTTAACCGCCGCAAAAACACACACACACACACACGTGTGTACGGGGAAAGGGTGAGGGGAACAATAAAATAGCAATTCGGAATGGTGACTTACCATAAGTGATTCTTCCCATTTTAGTGATGTAGCTTGGATGATAGGTAGGCCTACTTTTAACAGTTTATACATGAATTTATTTTCATTGGGATAAATCACTGCACTGGTAGGTTCACCAGTCCTATCACTGCAAAAAACTTAAAGTGTGCAATACTAAACTGGTGTTAGCATATTTTGGTGTTAGTTTAGTTTTGGTGTTAGTTTAAGACCGCGGGTGTCAGTGCGTAAACATGAACGCCGCAAATGTAACACAAATAATATGGTGTTTCTCTACATCAGGTGTTAGAATAACACCAACCAGTGTAAGAATAACACCAACCGGTGTAAGAATAACACCAACCAGTGTAAGAATAACACCAACCAGTGTAAGAATAACACAAACCAGTGTAAGAATAACACCAACCGGTGTAAGAATAACACCAACCGGTGTAAGAATAACACCAACCAGTGTAAGAATAACACCAACCGGTGTAAGAATAACACAAACCAGTGTAAGAATAACACCAACCGGTGTAAGAATAACACCAACCGGTGTAAGAATAACACCAACCAGTGTAAGAATAACACCAACCGGTGTAAGAATAACACCAACCAGTGTAAGAATACCACAAACCAGTGTAAGAATAACACCAACCAGTGTAAGAATAACACAAACCAGTGTAAGAATAACACCAAACGGTGTAAGAATAACACCAACCGGTGTAAGAATAACACCAACCAGTGTAAGAATAACACAAACCAGTGTAAGAATAACACAAACCAGTGTAAGAATAACACAAACCAGTGTAAGAATAACACCAACCGGTGTAAGAATAACACAAACCAGTGTAAGAATAACACAAACCGGTGTAAGAATAACACCAACCAGTGTAAGAATAACACAAACCAGTGTAAGAATAACACAAACCAGTGTAAGAATAACACCAACCGGTGTAAGAATAACACCAAATGCAGGGCCGGGCCGGACAAGATTGACTATGACAAAAAATTCCAAAGTGTATTTATGTTATAAAGCCATATGAAAATCCGCTGGGGTATGCATGGTACACCCAACTAAAGTTTATGTTTTACATCTTTACACAATGCTAAAAGTTACCAGTCCTTTTTGAGCTTTTTAGAAGCAGAACTCTCTGTCGAGTGTTGAAGAAGTTGCGTTGGAAAAGTGAGTATTGTCTATCTCTGAACGTTCTCTCAAGACCAAAGCCACGACCCGATTAGTACTCGGGTCATATATTCCGCTGACGAAGGCTGTGGTAACAGCTGAAAATTACGTAAATATTTTGTGTTGAGATCAAGAGTTAAAATCTTTCTATAAAATTATGATTTTGTGTTTTACTTGACAATTTTATTGTTTGATTTTGATGATTTCAAATCGCAGATAGTGTACATGTAGGTAAATAATATCGCAGACAGTAGCGGATCTGGGGGGTGGCAATTTGAGAAAATAATATATAAAATGTAATCGGCCATCGCGTCGCAGTGGTGTAAGCCAGGACATTTTCAGAGGGGTGGGCCCAAGGCAATTTCAAGGGGGGACAAATTAATCCACAATGGGCTAAACAATAAAAAGTACAACAAATGCATAAAAATAAAAATATCAGGCCGACCAGCAGCAACATCCCACAAGGGAGCAAGAAGGAAATGTGGATACAATTGTGTTTATCTGCTCAGTGGTGTAGCCAAGGCTTTTTCGGGGAGGGTCAAGGAAAATTTCAAGTAAGGACAAAAATGGTCAAAAATGGTTAAAAAGTACAACACATTTGTCCACAATGGGCTAAAAAGTAAGTACTGTAGGCCTAGTCCTATAAACAAATATAATGCATAGGCCTATAAATCTTTACAGTCAGTCCACTCTGAATTACAAAGTACCGACGCGGACGCAAACATTGTGCCGACTTTGAAGGCACGCATACCTGCTACAGAGACGCTGCACTGCACATAGACTTCTCCGTAGTCCACTTGCCAATTGTGCACTACTCTGGCTATAACATTTAAGCTTAAAACTCTGATTTAATTAATGAGTGCACAATTGATAGATTTTCACAACTGATCTTTTCAGTCACCGTACGCCCTCTGTTTGTTAGCTTCCCAAGGTTTTTCGGATAATAAACTGGCAGATTCTAAAATTAGAATTGTTCAGTATTGAAGTGTCATTATAATTATGCCATTATGATGTGTTGCATTCAATAATATAAGCCTACGTACATGTAGGGCCTATACTTTACTTTTACTGTCACAAATATAATTATATAGCCTAAACTTTTTCATAACCATTTTATACTAGTATTTTGATGTAGGCCTACTAAATATCAGTATAATTTCGAGTTCAACTGAATGCGTTCATCATGATTAATAACATTTTTATTTATCAAAAATCGACTATGGCATAGTCTACACTGCACACTGTTTACGCGCTGTATACGCGCGAGTTGTCACTTTATACTTCAGAGTGGACAAACTGTAATATCCGGGCGGCCAGCATCCAACAAGGATCTTCTCAAGGGGGATGATGTTATGGTGGCAATATGACTTGCTTCAATCATGATCTAATTGCAATTTCAAGCCAGTGGATTACGGTATATGAATAAGATAAAAAAATATGTATATATGCTATAATATTTCTAAATAATAATCTCCCCTTATACCACTAATCACATTAAATAATACATTTACATAGTACCATTTACAACCGCGAAAGAAGGTGACCGCAAAATACAGGGACCACGAACATATGGGGGACCGCTAGTTGTATAAATTGGGAGGATGCAAATGCTTGGCAGATATAGAGACTGAGATTTAAAGAAGTCAAGAGCATCAACTTGAGCTAGTCTCTACAAACTTCATGGTCAGCGACTATGCCATGAAAATTAGGATCGGTTTTTTGATGTCATGAATCATTATAGTCATTTTAAACTAAATCTGAATACTGATGGCGCTTTTTATCTGAACTCAAGTTGTTGCATATTTACAATCGGTAGACACTTGTATACTGGCATAACATTAGAAAAATGAGTAACGAATTGCAAGGAAATTTTCAAAAAAACTCATATTATTTGATTAAATTCGGGGCTAAATTAAATTAAATATATAAATAAATAGCGCCCTCAATTTTCACACAAACTGTCAAAAACCAGAAAAAGATGAATAATTGTATTATAAACAAATTAGAATCGATGTTACATATAGCTAGAAAATATGTGTGCGTATAATCAGTGTGAAAGATGTTGGTATTGTTCAGGTATAGAATTGCAAATTATAATATTCCTTTAAAAAATTGTTACACCTCACGCAATGAAATTTTTCGTGATTTTTGTCTATACACTTTTGTAAATGTTGAAATGGTCTGTGGTGAGTTATTTATTCTTCGTATTTACTCGCCTCCTTAATAGGTTAATAAACCCTTGATTATTTACAGTTTATCAAGTTCAAGTTTATAGATAAAATATCTTGTGTTACCTTTGTTTTTTGGTGATACACTTTTCAGCGTAATGGAAACAGTGTTTAACTCGTATATTAGTGCAACCAACGATGTCTAAATATTACACATCATTTTACTTTCATTATCTTTCTACATGTATATACACTGATACAATTATATACACTGATACAAAGTTTTCCAATGGACCAGTAGTTTTGACCATCCCTCAAGTAGATAATATTGGATTTGGAAACAGCTTCTCCCTTTTAACTTTATCAACCGAAAATTTAAAGAAAGATCTGTTAAATGGGACACCCTATCATACGTATTATTATGTAGCAGGAAAACCCTATCATACGTATTATTATGTAGCAGGAAAAGCAAAGTATCTGCCATTACAAAACTTACATAATTACCACTGCTACACTACTTTTCTTACTATATTAATATTGACTATCTTTATAATTATCTATATCATATATATATATTTGACGTCCCTGATGGGCTCTCATGTCCTACAAAAATACTGTGCAAACGTTGTTATCCGATCCCTTAAGGAGCCCCTTTGAGAATATTTGCAGCATGATAATCAATCATAACTTTAAAATCAAATCACAGGTATACTGTCTAGAGTTGCAATAGCAGTGACTATATTGATTATCAGTTCTACATCGATATCCAGTTGATTTTCAAAACATTATTTTTAATCAGTACCCCATTACTTATTAAGCGCGTTTAGCCTGGGACGCCAATTAGGTGGAAACTGGTTGTTTTTAAAGATTGCTATCAGTAATATCACTTTTTCTGTTTGTTGTGATAGGTTCATAAAAAATGGACACGAATGGCAAATCTCACCCTCAGCGAGTATTTCTATGGTCAGTACCTCGATCATTATCAACCGTGTTTGGAAAATGCATGAGCTTCATTCCAAAAACACAAATTGTCAACGAACCATTCAACTGCGCTTACCACATGGGCCCAGAAATGCAACAAAATGATTCCAAACCGGTGAGCGATGACGAGGTAGCGAAGTACGAGAAAGGTCTGGCCGATAAAATCAACGAAATGAAGCATGAGCTCCCAATGGCGTTTGATGCTAAAGTATGTACGTATAATTTTGTGAAGAGTGAACTAGAAGCTGACTACCCCGGAAAGGAGCTTGTGTTTTGCAAAGATATGGCGTACGGACTTGTCGGGAAGTATGACATGCTACCAGAGGGATATCGCCACACCTTTATTATTCGTAACCCATATCGAATGTTTCCATCACATAGGAAGCTCCTCGCTAAGATATTGGAGGGTATGGGGGTGAAAAAATTTCGCCTGTGTGACTTGCCACCTACGATGCTTCCTAAAGGCTACGCATTCCAGGAGCAATACGAATTAATGTTGTATGTTCAGGAAAATTGTGGGCAAGATCCTATCATCATTGACGCTGATGATTTGTTGTCGAATCCAGCCTCCATTATGTGTCAATACTGCGAGCTGCTTGGTATTCCATTCCAAGAGGAGATGTTAGAATGGCCATCTGGGTTAGATGTAATTAAGTCGTGGAAAGGATCCAGAGAGATTCTCGTTGGTAATCTCCTGGAGACCGGTGGTTACTACGATACAGCACTGAAGAGTACGCGATACCATCAGCCGAAAAAGATGCCAAAGCGAGAAGAATTGGCAGAAGATACATTGGTGTGCGTCGATCACAGCATGCCATTTTATGAGAAAATGTATGACTTGCGATTGAAGCCGTAATTGGATACAAAAGGATAATAATTCTGTATCGTCTCAAACTCATGAAACTGAATATTTAGCAAAGGAAATAACTCTATATTCAGAACCATCTAAACTATCTTTGTATCTCGTGTATGTTAAATTCGATTTTCATAACGCAGCTGACTTTTTTTTCCGCAGGAGAGTATCATTATTTTTGTAATTAGAACTTTCAAATAAATAGCGTAACAATTAAGTGAAGCAACAGCTTGCATAATGATAGAAGCCCTGTACGCTTTTTATCGACTGACACCAAACAAATGATTCGAACTCGCCTCTCTGGCCGTAATGAAGTCTATTCAATAAACTGTTGTGATTAAGGGATCTAGAATGAGCGTTTATGGCGTTTCGACAGTATTTTTTGTGAGACATGAGAGCACCTCAGACGTATCGAATTGCATTCTGAATACGAAGCATGTCTTTCTGATATCAAATAATTTTAATTTTTGAAATTCACGATATAATACAAATTTTATGACAAATTATTAAAATTTGATATTTTTCAAATTTTTGATATATAACAGTCCTCGAAATAAATTTTATAAATCTAATGATATATTTTTTAAAGTGTATGTAGCGGGAGGAAAAGCCGACGATCAATTGAAAATTTTGACCTTTTACTAGTATATTGAAGATATGGATTTTTTCCCAAAAAGACCTATTTTGGGGAAAAAATCCATATCTTCAATACGAAAGGTCACAATTTTCAATTGATCGTCGGGTTTTCATTCCACCTACATACACTTTAAGTATAAATTATCAGATTTATAAAGTTTACTTCAGTACTGTTAAATATCAAAATATTAATTTTAATGATTTGCCATAAAATGTGTATTACATTGCGAATTTCAAAAATCAAAATTATTTGATATCAGAAGGACATTCTTCGTATTCAGAATGCAATTCGATATGTCTGATGTGCTCTAATGTCCCACAATAAATACTGTCCAAACGTTCATACCCCATCCCTTAATGGTGTACATTTTATATTTTCCGTTAATATCCAGCTATGATTGCATCTTAACTACGTCACGTGCAAGGCCTCTATACGTCGTCGTAGTGAATTATACGTCATACTGGTTACTGGTTCACGCTTGGTTTGTACACCTGTTAGTAACCCATTGACGTTGTATTGTGATCATTTTGATTATGGTTCCGAACATAGATAGTGTGGACCAGTTGCCCTGGCAACGATCGATTTTGACGTCGCACAACGATTTTAAGTGCACAACGCAAAACGTAACCGCCGGGCGTTTTCGTCGGCTGCCGGCGTTTGCGGATATCCAGGATATGGCTAGTACAGTAAAAACCGTGCCCAATTCTTTTGGTGAGGAAATTCGATAAAATCCATTTCAAATATTTAGAGAGAGAGGGGAAGTTTATTGACTAAGGCGCAAGCAACAGTGGACATGGTGTGGAATTATGAAAAGAATCAAGAATGAAGAAAAAATATAGCGGGGAAGAAAGTATTTTAATTTTATTAAGAATTGATATTTATTATCGCATGGGGGTTATCCACTTTACTCATGTGTGAATTCTAATAAAAGGCGCTGGTTCCCGTAGTATTCAGTGGCTTAGATTTCTTTTTGACATTAGGGGGATGGGATTCAAGTATTGAATCCAGCACCCATCCCCCATAGTGCAGTTTTGTCCACGGCAAATTCACCGTGACCTTTTCAGCCATAAACCCGCTTAGTGAAGATTAAACCGAAATATGCAGTACTAAACCATTATAGTAATCGATTGTCCAATGCAAATTTCTTACCACGTGAAAATATTAATCCAATGAGCGATCGAATTGTCCGCTACGGTTGACTAATCCAATCGATATGATGCTATTGACATGTACGGGCGGGGTATTTTCACTGGTTTGCTATCATTTACGTATCAAGGCGGTCCCCCGTAAAGGACTATGCTAATAACTTAAAAAATTGACATATAGAGAATAAACCATTCTTGATGGACAGAAAGTACTAAATTTGTACCTATTACGGTTTCGTGGCACCCATCTTCCAAATGCGACCAAGTTAGGGCGGCCCGGTGAAGCAAAATGTGCATTGGATTAACACGGGAGTTTGGATAAGATGTAGATTTGAGATTTCCTTTCTCATACAAATGTATGGTCCCCGTTATTAAAGCTTGTACCGGGTTAAAAATTCAGATATTGTGAAAATAATAAGTAATTGAAATATAGAGCAAGTACTAAAATCATAGCTTTTATACCTTTTGATATATGACGCCAACTAGTTCATCTCCTATATCTACAACACAGCGCTACCAGTACGGGTCAATTACCTATTGTGAGTGCCCCTGTGTTGTGTGCATACATTTAGTTAACAATAACTACATGATGCGGGATCTACGCCTATGGTAGTATTACTCATTCAAACCAATTCAATGCACGACCTCGGAGTTACCTGCATGACTTTGACGGTCATTGTTGCATATGCAGGTACTTATTTGAAAGTCCTAAACAAAGTATAGCAGTCGCTGATAGGATATGCAGCTTATCATGCTTATACAACACGGAACACGGATAACATATATTGCATTCTGAATACGAGGAATGTCATTCTAATATCATGTAATATTAATTTTTTGAAATTTGGCGATATAAAACACATTTCTCCTGAACACAAAGAAGACAAAAATAATGGTTGTAGACAGAGAGCGGAAAAGTGATGAGTTTGTGATAGATGGACATCAGATTGAGGAGGTGAAGCAATTTGAATATCTGTGTTCAATGATTAACAACAGTGGTGACAGCACAACTGAAATTTAGAAAAGACTGGCTATTGCAAGGACAACTGTGCAGGGCATGTCAAGCATAATGAAAAAGCAGAGGCATATCCACTGACCTCTAGGTACGCCTACTTCGTGCAAATGTCCGTAAACAAGTTCATCAGGATTGTCAGTAGATATCATTTATAAAATTTCATGTAAACAAATCCAATTGTTATTAGGTAAAATGATGTTAAACATACCTAACAATGACGTTTCGTGCTACATCGTAGCACTTTCTCAAATCGGCTGACCAATTCTCCCAGTCCTCCTCGTCTGCTTCCTGTCGGAGCGTGACGTTGGTGGCGCTGTTTTAGGTGGTTTTAGATGCAAATGTGTTTTTCATTGCCACTTATGGATGCGAGTCTTGGGCTATGACCAAGAATGATAGGAATAGAGTAGATGCTTTTGAGATATGGTGTTACAGGAGACTTCTACAAGTGACATGGAAAGACAGGAGAACAAATTCCTGGATCCTCGACAAGATTGGTACAAGTCTAACCATCAGAAGCGGCATAATGGAGAGAAAGCTGAAGTACTTCGGCCATATTGTCAGGAAACATGGAGGTGTAGAAAAACAGATTTTGCAAGGGGCTATGGAAGGCAGATGAGGAAGAGGACGTCCACCAACATCTTGGACTTATGACGTGAAGCTGGTTTCTAACCAAGGAATGCAAGGTGCAACGCATCAGATCGAGTGAGATGGTGTACTCTTGTGAAGACCACAGCAGCGCTACACAGCGCCACCTGACACAGAGAGAAAACACATTTTATGGCAAATTATTAAAAATTAATATTTTTTTATTTTTCAAATTTAACAGTCCTCGAAGTAAAATTTATAAATCTACTGATATGAACTTAAAGTGTATGTAGCTGGGAGGAAAAGCCGACGATCATTTGAAAATCTCGACCTCTTGTATTGACGATACACATTTGTGTCCCAAAATGTATATATTTAATACGAAAAGTCAAATTTTTCAAATGATCGTCGGTTATTCCTCCCAGCTACATCGTACACTTATTATATTATTAGATTTATAAAATTTACTTCGAGGAAAAATATCAAAAATATCAATTTTTAACATTTTACCATAAAATTTGTATTATATCACGAATTTAAAAAAAGAATTATTTGATATCAGAATGACATTCTTCGTATTTAGAATGCAATTCGATATGCCCCACAAAAATACTTTGCAAAGGTTGGTGACAGAGCCCTTAAAGGTTCTAGATTGAGGAATTTGAAAAATGAGGTAATCTTTATTTTATTGGTGGTGGCAGGATTATTTGTAATAATCCAAATATGAAATATCATATGGTAAAATAATGTTGATCTTCATTTCAAATGTTTGTAAACGGCGGTCAAATTATTGTCAAAAATGTGAATTGTCAACATTTCGGAACTTTGTCAAGCACCTGTTAAAATTCAGGAATGGATAATTCCTGGATTTTGAAGCAGTAGCAGAAGCTAGCAGACAGCGATGGTAACGCACAATGTTTGGATATCAATAATAAAAACTCTTTGTGTAGCCTTACAGCTTATAACCAAAATAAAAACATAATGAAAAGATGCATATTTGCCGTATTTTCCCTTTTTTTTGCAACTTACTAACAAAGTATATTCTATTTCAATGTAAACACGATACGGCACGTATATTATCGCATATAATGATAAGGATCTAAAGTCTAAAGGTGACACACGACACATGACAATATTTTGGGAGCATCTTGGCATGCTTAACAGCTCGTAACGTTAGCAGAATCCGGCTTGGAAGCAGAACGGTATAACTACTCTCTGGTTTTGGAGGTGTAAGCTCGTGATGCATTAAGGTGGCACAGTGTTAAGGAGGTTTTGTCTGCAAAGTGAGTATAGCCTATCTGAAATATGTCTTTATTTAATAATCAGGATTTTAGGCGTCTCTAAAGTACAAGTATCTACATAGTCGGAAGTCGGAAATATTAAATTTTCAATTTCTTATAGTATAGTAAAAAGTATTTACAAAGCTGCATTTGCAGAAAACCCCATTCATACATTTTACAAGATTTGTTTAGTTGACAATATTTTGATTAAGATCAAATATCTTGCAAATATATACATAAGATCTATATAAAACTCAATAAACTATATAGACTATAACAGGCCTCGTGTATGCACGTCTGGTGACGAAGAATGCAAATAAACATTGCAGTCCCTCGCAATATTGTAACGCAAAGATACCGGTTGTGTCTAAATGATTGGTACCCATCAGTTTATTGCAAAGCCTACATAACATAAACAGTATGCTTCGACTAGATTTCAAACGTATTTGTAAATACGCACGTGACCATTTCCGCGCTGCCATAACAGTTTGTAGATAGGAAGTATGGAAGTAACCTTGGACAAAGCGGGTGGTCTACCTGTACATTTGAATACAAAGGCGGTAACTTTGTGATATTATTGTAAACGTTTCCGTCGATAAATATTTTTTCCGTCGGCAAATACTTTCAAACTGTTGTTTTTGAAATCATATTATAGTTCAATTAATGTTGATGGTCTTGGTATGTCGTGCCCATGGGTCACGTGCGTATTTATAAATACATATGTATAGATAAAGTCGAAGGTAGCTGATAAGTTGGTTCAAAAAGTATTTCTTTAGGAGACTATGAACACACAATTACATAGATTGCCATCTACCTATGTTTCAGATGGACAGTTTGATATTATAAAAGGCGTAAGGCCAGACATTCCAGTGATATACAATACATTAAAAATCCATTGTAATAGCGCCTCTTGCATATATTTACTTGCTCAATTACCATTTTGTATTACGACTTAAATGGGTTATTTTTAATGGACCTTTTTATTTTACAAGTCTATAGAGACGACAATTAGAGCAGGCTGGAATGGGCGCTATATAGCCCCATTTTAGGCACTTTTTTGTCCAACAGAATTCCCACGGAATGCCCTTTCTTTTGATTGGTTAGCTGTAAAGTTGTGATGCAATCGCGATTAATAAGGGTCAATATGAAACGGAAAACACTTAACCACATACCTTAGAAACAAGAGTGACCTGACATAGTGACCCTGGTCTTGTTATCTCAAGCAATGAACTTTTTAATTTCTACTGCGCACTTTTCAAAGAGCGTGTTTTAAGTGGCTGTATACGGACGGAAAGATCATACTGCAATAACAATTGATTTTGCAGTACTTATACGCTAATATACGCTCAATAACGGACTATAAACACGCTCAAAGTGTACATGTTGGCTAAATTGTACTTATTTACTTTTTTTAGAGCCAATGCACCCAATGGACCTTTGATTATCAATAGAGAACTTGTGAAATTAAAGTTCAGAGATAACATATTTCGTGCCAACTAAACCAACATTGTTTCAACTATAGATAATTCATCAATCCCAAAATTGAGATTAATTTAGGATGTATTTGATCGTGTGGTTGATAGCCTTATCAAAACTCAAAAAAGTTGACAAATGTGCTCCTGAACAATGATTCTGTTACTGGAAATTATGAGTTTGTTGACGATCATTAGGACTTGGACTGGGAAGAAATTCATTTACGCATCTTACGCCGGCTTTATTTGCCAACCTTTATCGAGGAGCGAGTATGAGGGCGGGCTCAGGCATAGTCAATCTATATCTCGATTCAATTTCTAGCTTGCAAACCTGCCAAATTTGTCATAGGTCTGAATTGCTAGTAAATCAATTTTAGTGACATCTCTCTACGAATAATGTCGTTTTCAATGTGAGCCGGTAGCCATAGTTTTGGGATATATTCACCATTCTGTTAACTCGAGAACTCTAGCTTCGAATTTGCACACAATAGTTCGCATTCGGGGCTAGAGTCCGAAGCTATCGTTTTTCGGTAGATCAGCGTTGCCATTTTTTGCAACACATGTTAAAGGAGAATGCAAGTGATGAAAACATGTTTTTTTAAATGTTATGAACATAATTATTGAACACATATCCACATCCACTGGTTTTTTGCTGAAAACGGAACAGCATTGACCGTAAAATCAAATAAAACGTCTCTGTTCCAGCTCCGTGACGGGAGATTAGCGAGATGGCCCTGATGTATATGTATTCTCTTGTGTCACCCATTTTGGAGAGCGGTAGGAATATTGATCTTGTCCAATCTACCAGCCAGTTTTTGTCTTTCCAGAGAAGATTGCATAATTCATGCATCACATCCACTCCTTCATCTCCCGTTTTTCTTGATCAGCTCTTGATCATATCCTGGTGCGTTACCATTGTTTACCCGTCCTCATTTTCTTCATTGCCATCACCACCTCTGATCTTAGTATATCAGGTTCATCTTCATTAATCTTAATTGGTCCTGGTGTACCTCCTAGACCATTTTTACTTGCATACAGCCCTTGACAGTACTGTTGCCATCTGAGTTGGTAGGGTTAGTTTATTTATCGCCGCTCGGTGGTAGTACTGAGCATACTATTATGGCAATACCACAGCAGCAGCAAGATCCTTGGTCTCCAGACCAAAGAACTCCTTGGCCAGACAATTAAAATAAAACCAATATAACCAATAATTAATAAAACAATCGCACTCAAAACACTCGCACACTCATAGCCACCACAACTGTTATGTAGTTCTATACAAAAACACTTGAGGGTGCACAATAGTAATACATTTCCCTATACTTTGTGACTTTGTGTACAAAATGGCCTCTATTCAAATGGCTCTACCTACCTTACAAAGCGACTCAACTTTTCAAAGTGATGTTTTCCTGACAGACAAACAAACAAGCAAGTAAACAAACTAAATTAAAAATATTGGTGACCAATGAATTTTCGAGCTGCTGGACCACGAATACAATACACTGTTTTCACCCAATTTTCAAAATAGAAGCACTTGTGATTTTACCTAGAAGCAGTCGGTTTGAGAAATACATGAAAAATCTGAATAAAAGCCCAGAATCTTTCCCAATCTTGGCAGATGCTTAGATTCAAGCCTACATTTATTATCTGGCACAAGTTTTCCTCCCAAAAAATCTGCACGATGTTTTGGGTTTTTAATATTGATTTATTACTTTAACCAAAATGTAAGAACACCGCAGATCAGGACGAGAGCCCCCAAGAGACACATTATTTGGTGATGTGAAATCTTAAACAAGTAACAAGTAACAACTGCACATGTAGTTCATTGATTAAAAAACCAAATCACCCCATTATACTGAGCTGAGTGAAACAAAACAGGAATTAAATTAATTCGATTTTCTTCTGTTTGTTGTCATAGATTCCTACAAAATGGACACGAATGTTGAGCCTCGGCGAGTAATTCTATGGTCGGTACCTCGATCATTATCTACTGTGTTTGAAAAATGTATGAGCTTTATTCCAAAGACGCAAATTATCAACGAACCATTCGCATGCGCTTACCACATGGGCCCAGAAAAGAAACCAGATGATTCTCAAATGGTGAGCGACGAAGAAGCAGAGAAATACCAGGAGCAAATGAACGATAAATACAACGAAGAGAAGCTTGACCTCCCACTGGCGTTTGATGCTGACGTATGTTCGTATAATTATGTGAAGAGTAAACTAGACGCCGATTATCCTGACAAGCAGCTTGTGTTTTGCAAAGATATGGCGTACGGACTTGACGGGAAGTATGGTATGTTACCAGAGGGATATCGCCACACCTTTATTATTCGTAACCCATATCGAATGTTTCCATCATATAAGAAGATCTTTGCCTCGACGATGAATTTACTTGGTGTGAAAGAATTTCGCATATGTGACTTGCCATCATTGTTTCTTCCTAGAGGCTATGCATATCAGGAGGAATATGAATTATTGCTGTATGTCCAGGAAAATTGTGATGGGTCAGATCCTCCGATTGTCATTGATGCTGATGATTTGTTGTCCAATCCAGGTTCGATTATGCGTCAATACTTCGAGCTGCTCGGTATTCCATTCCACGAAGAGATGTTAGAATGGCCATCTGGGTTAGATGTAATTAAGTTGTGGATAGGATCCAGAGAGTTTTTGGTTGGTAATCTCCTGGAGTCCGGTGGTTACTACGATGCAGCGCTGAAGAGTACGCGATACCATCCGCCGAAAAAGATGCCAAAGCGAGAAGAATTGACAGAAGATATACTGGTGTGCGTTGATCACAGCATGCCATTTTATGAGAAAATGTATGACTTGCGATTGAAGCCATAATTGGATACATGATAAATAACAAAAGGATGCATAATAATGCTGTACCGCCTAAAACTGAATATTTAGCAAAGAAAATAACTTTATATATTATATTCATCTAGTGTGTCCGATTTGAGTGCTGACATATTGGAAAATGTTGCCAATCAATATTCATGAGAGTGTACAATCAACATCCAGTTTTTTTAATTGGGTGATTTGTGTTTGGGAGGAGTGAAATACATCTGACTGGGCGTTTTAGTTACGTAATAAACGCATAAAGGCTTTGACAGGCATCATCGAATTTTGGAGGCACAATTGAGCCCAGGGTAATACAAGCAACAGAATTGACATATACCCTCCTTGTAGGTAAGCCAACGTTAGCCACGTGTGAAGTCATATAACTCATATGTCAAAGTTTACATTTCGAACATATTCCCTTTCATATGACACTATCCAAACTACAATGACAGGTTGCTAGGATGACGTGTGATCGAAAGATTGTTTACATATCAAAACGGCGGCCATATTAGATTTTGAGGTTATCGCCACAATTGTTATAAAGATGGGCTATTAATCGACCGTTACATTATAACGCTACGTTGGAACAAGATTGTGACAAGCTTAACATCTGCATATAAGTTAATTTTCTGAAACATAAGAATTCGATTGGTCAATATATTGGGAAATATGTAATAAAATGTACATGTATAAAGTTGTGTTTTTGATTTTTAAAAATACTTAAAAACACCTTTGTTTCTTGTACCCCGCACACCGACATCGCCTGGTTAATAATTACTTTGTACAGCAGATACACTAAAATCAATACCCGGGATCGATACCCGTAAATGTGCTACGCACGAGTTGATATTCAGACAATAAATCTTTGGATACCGGGGTAGAAAATGATGAATATCTCCCGTAATTTTTTTATTCTATGGAAGCCATATTTTTTTGCTTGCACTTGAATATATGTTTTGAAAGGATATGAAAGTCGTTAGCTTGCGTATTGAGAAAGAACCGTGCGTGTTGAGCTCAAAAACTGACAAAAATTCTGATTTTATATGTGCCGAACTGTAGCGCAGCGTAGGCCACTCGTGGAAGCAGTCTAAAAGCAGATGACCTCATGGCGTATACCATGCGCACTCACACACAAGAGAGGTCAGTCACCAGGCTATTGTCAATAGCCTTAGTCGGATGTCCCTCGGTATATTATGCGTCTCAAAACTATTAAACAGGTCGGAATAAAATGGCCATGCGTGGCTATGGACTCAACCTACCATGGCGATTTCTGCCATGAAGATATCGGGGCGATGACACTGTGCCCCGTTAGTATCAAAATGTATAGAGAATTATCTTTTCAAGGATACTAATCGCGTTATGATTACGTATTGATATTGAAAGTTATGATCAAAATATTGTAGTATGTGAAAGTGGAGATCATTTTGGACGCCATCTTGTATTTCGAGATGACAGAAGTATTATAAATGCATTAATGCAATAAACAAGAGAATAAATGAAGCGTACTTATATAGTTTGTACGCATGGTGCAATGTGACCAATGACCAAGCACGTGTTTTGAGTGGTTCTCCCTGTGTTTGCGGATATCCAGGATATGGCTAGTACAGTAAAAACCATGCACAATTCTTTTGGTGGGTAAATTCGATACATTCTATTGAGTTTCAAAAGATTAGAGAGAGGGGAAGTTTATTAACTAAGGTGCTAGCAACAGTGGGCATGGTGTAGAAATAATCAAGGAAGAAAAAAATAGCGGGAAAAAAGTATTTAATTTCATTAAGGCGTCTAGATTGAGGAACTTGAAAGATGGGACAATCTTTATTTTATTGGCGGCGGCAGGATTATTTGTAATATAACCTAATGTTAATCTTTATTTCATATGTGTGCAATGGTCGGTCAATTTATTGTCAAAAAATGTGAATTGTTAACATTCTGGAACTTTGTCAAGCAACTGTTAAAATGCAGGAATTCCTGGTAGCAGCAGAAGCCAGTAGACAGGGACGGTGACTTGGAAGGCACAACGTGTGACATCAATAATAAAACTCTTTGTGTAGCCTTATTCTAGCTTATAACCAAAATAAACACATATGAAAAAATGCATTATTTTCCTGTATTTTTACATTTTTCATTGTCAAGATACTTGTAACTTACTAACAACAATATCTCAGGTAGGGTACAAGTTTCAATAGTGCAAACAACTCAAAAACTAACAGATGAACTTAGTATATTCTTTTTCAATGTAAACACGATACGGCACGTGTGTTATCACATATTTAAATGATAAGGATCTATAGTCTAAAGGTGACACATGATAATATTTGGGAGCATCTTGACACAATTCTTAATAACTCTTAACGTCAGCAGAGGACGCAGATCTACGTAGCTAGCTCGTGGTGTATTGAGGTGGCGCAGTGTTAAGGAGATTTCGTCTGCAAAGTGAGTATAGCCTATCTGAAATGTCTCTTTATTTATTTTAAAATAAAATGTGCATGTAAGTTGAGTTAACATAGCGAATTAACTAACAACTGCAGTGTATTTCTTGATTTTTATAATAAGCATGGGTAAAAAGCAGTAAAGACAAAAATACAGAACAATTTGGAGTAATGAATTAAAGAGTTGACAGGAGTTATAGGAGTTAATGTGTTTTGCTGTTTCAGTGTGCATGTTCTCACCATTGATGGTTTGGTGAACTGTCATGTAACATGGATGTAAGCGTGCTCCTAAAAAATGCATTTCACGGTGACCCAAACTATTTACAAGACCTCTTCTGCATTGACGCTGGCCTTCCCTTTTAAAGGGAATTTTTATCAATAATAAAGCTTTTAAGCGTCTCTAACATTAGTGTTTACATATGAATACAATTTCCATGATTTAATTAAGATCAAATATCTTGATGTCTGATGTCTGATGACCGGGATTATGATTCTATAGAATATTCATATCATGCTGATCACTCGCACCTGTAAGATCAGTATCTTTGAAAAGAGTGGTATTGTATTTTTAGTCAATCTATGATTGCATGTGATGAAGGCAACCTGCTTGTAGTGCAGGCGATATATTCAAAAATTGTTTAAACCTATTGCTATGGTAGTTAATCCTGTTACATCATCACTGCTACCGTTTCTACGGCGGATATTAAGAATTCAATAACATAGATTGTCAACCTATGTTTCAGATGATTTATTTTTGAAAATGACACAGTGATTTACCTTCTTGGGGGCCCTGGGCCAGGCCAAAATTTGGAGGCTCCCAAACTCACCGCGACTAAGGCATGTGCATTCAATCAAGTGGTTTGCAAATAGGATGAATAGGGGCCTACTATGAGATAATAGCGGCGGAAGCATTACAATTTAGAGGGAGATGAACATATTTTGTTCCGATCGCGAGAAAAAAAAATCGATTTCAAACAATTGTAAATCAAAATGAAGGTGAATTTAGTTTACGCTATAACTCCTGAAATAAGCATTCTAGTGCAGAATGACAATTCACTTTTTTTTAGTTCCTAACAATGAGAGGAACAATATAAGGTATTACAACATGATAGAACAAATTTTAATTTTTAGCCCCATTATGACCTTCGACCCCTCGTGGGAAGCACAGGGGGAATAGAAAAAAATAGAACCAAATCTAGTTTTGTCATTTGAGGTGTCAGGATGCTAAAAAACATTGGTTCCACTAATATAGCAAAACTAGATCCTAACTCAAATAAAGGGTTCACAAAAAATAACTGCCCCCTTAAAATTACAAGACATTTCTTTGCATAACTTGACATACATTTTCGTTGATTTGAAAAATCTAAAAACATGTGAATAAATTAATTATTTTCCTACCCTCCCAAAGTTCTTTCCTTAAAAAATCTTTTTGTTTTGGCCAAAAATAATCACATTTTCCAAAAATGATGCTTTCAGAAAAAGTTGCACTTTTCCACATCCTATACATTTAATGTACAAAAACATTCTCGATATCAATGTTTTGATTTATTTAATGGTGTTTTTGTTTTCTTTAATTTTTATGTACACGATTACCCAATGCAATCATCTTGCAGTATAAAACAATGAGTAATTGACATGCACGGGGTTTTTCTAGAAGATTTTATTGAGCCGGTGTTTCAAAAATGGTAAATTTAATTTAGGAGTTACCAAACATTTCTTTGCATGACTTAACCATTCATTTTGTTGATTTGAAAAATTTAAAAACCTGTGAATAGAGTCATCTTTTTGCTACCCTACTAAAGTTATCCCTTCTCAAAATCTTTTTATTTTGGTCAAAAATAATCACATTTTTCAAAAATGATGCTTTAAAAAAACTTGCGCTTTTCAACATCCCATACATGTAATGTACAAAACTTTCTCGGTATCAATGTTACGATTGATTTAATTGTTTTTATTTCCTTCACCTTTTTGTCTCTGAACTCTTAACCACCCATGCAACCATCACGTGGTGCAAAATAATGATTTGTTGAAGCTAATTTTGACATAAATGAGGATGTTGAAAAGTGCAACTTTTTCTGAAAGCATCATTTTTAGAAAACGTGATTATTTTTGGCCAAAACAAAAAGATTTTTAGACGAAAAAACGTTGGGAGGGTAGAAAAATAATTCCTTTATTCACAGGTTTTTAAATTTTTCAAATCCACGAAACGTATGTCAAGTTATGTAAAAAAATGTTTTGTAATTTTAGGGGGGAGTTATTTTTTGTGAACCCTTTATCACCCGATAGCGCCCTATACTATCAGTGGAGTGATACTGGTAAATGACTGATGTATGACCTTACTTCTTGTTGACTAAGTCCTTTTCTGACCTTTTGTCAGGTGTTTCTAGAAGCAAAGTGTCATACATTTTGGAAAGAAAGACCTGACAAAAGGTCTAAAAAGGACATTGTCAACAAGAAGTAAAGGTCATACATCAGTCATTCGCCAGTATCACTCCACTGATCATGCTGATAAAGGAGTATGGTTACTCTGAACTTATTCGGACAAAAACGCGAGTGTTGTTGACAAGTTTTTAACTTTTCTTTAATGTATTCTACCAGAGAAGATGTGAGAAAAGGAGGGAGAACGGGATTACATCCTTGAGATAATCCCGTAGGTAATCCTGTCGCACCTATTCATAGTCCTTTATTCTCAAGTAGTTACACATCTACTTGAAAGTAGCCTTTGATCACGTTGATGTGATGTGTGTTGCCGACCACGGTTGATTAATTTTCCTTCCAGAGTTGGAAATATTTCCAATGTTTCTATAGAGAATTCCTTGAAAATATGACACGTGTGTGTTAAGTACCTGTTGCTCTGATGGGATACCACACGTGGATACTATAAGAAAGAAATTTAGTTTTGTAAAAATTCCCACAAAATCCGCCTATTTTGGCACATATATTAATTATTTAGGGAGAGCGTTTTAGGATTTTGTTAGAAAAGGTATGATTATTGATCATCTTTATTTTATTGTTTTATGTATTTTCCTGCCATTTCCTGCAAACCTAATGAAGATATTTTGATAATTGAAAATCGTCTGTATCATAAATCGTAGAGGTTGAGAGAGTCAACAAGCTTCAAAAATTATAATTTGCCATGGAACTTCGGTCATATTTTATTTGAAATATAACTGGATGTTAGGGTCTGCATGCATGGTATGCATCAGTGATGTATCGTTCGAGTCCGGACTCGGACTCGAGTCCGACTCGAGTCCACTTTTGTTGGACTCGGACTTGGCTCGGACTCGGACACAAAAGACTCGGCTCGGCTCGGACTCGGACACAAAAGGACTCGGACTCGGAGCCGAGTCCGGTCCGAGTCCAGTTCAATTAAATCCATGTAAAATGTGAAATGATTATCTAAAAATGTCAAAATGGATCTCAAATTTGTTGACTTGACTTATTTGGCCATTTTCCAAATTAATTGGGGGCTGTCAAATCTGTGATATGTCATATATCCTACATATCCACCAAATTATTTAAGATTTATCTGTCATTTAGCAGAATCATATTACATGTATAGTTATCATTTAAAATGAAATAATTGATAATTAATTACATGTAAATGCATAATTTTATTTTATTTTTTATTGCACTATAAAAAATATCGAAGAGTTCTTTCATGGAACTTTCCAATCCATTAATTAAAACTCTTGAAAGAGAGAAACATGCACACTGGACCCTACATCTCAGCTCCCACTCAGTAAATTGTAAATTGGTACTCAAACACAGGGCTATTATACTAGGGTGCTGTAGTTTGTGTGTGCTCACTACTCACGGGCACTGCACATTTGTGTGGGACAATTTTGAAAAGATGTTTAGAATTAATGGTTAATTTCTGCTAGTATTATTATTATTATGACGATGATGATAACGAAGGTGATGATGATGACGATGATGATGATGTTATTTTTATGTAATGTATTTGAATACACTGCAATTCATTTACATGACTTGTATGCTTCTCTAGTCTCTGGGTGCAAGAGTTTACATGTAGTGTGCCACACACATACACAAATATGCCCACATGACTGCTGTCTGATACAGGGGTTACTCCATATGAAATCAAGGAGTCGCCCCACCTGACCCCTTCAGATTTGCTTTATATTTTAGTCATATGTTGTACCTGTAAAAATATTAAAAACCTGCAAATTTGAGGTTTGTAGCTCTTACGGATTTTCGGTGGCAGCCATTTAAAGTTGGAGTAGGGGGGTCTAAATTTGGACCCAAAAGTTGGCCTTTAAATAAATTTCATCTTTGAGAGTCTGTGCCTTCTTTATAAAAAGAAAGAGAGGTCTGAAACTTTGTATACACACTAACTGCATGCCCAATTTGTCAAAAAATAAAAAAAAAAAATTCTGTAATTGCGCGTTGTGTCACGGGGTCATTAAATATGCAAGAAAAAATGTAATGTTTTGTAAACTGGCAAGTTTAACCCCCCTAAATTCACATTTTTTGTCAGATTAATTATTTTTTGTTATCACTGATGCTATATATAGGATAAATACAATGCATATCCAAAAAATTGAGGTCACAACTCATTTACATTTCGAACAGCGCCCTCACGAAGATGACATTTATAGTAAATTCAACATTTTCAGGGGGCCCAAAGTCGATGTGGTCCACCTTCAAAATTTATAAAACATCACTTTTATATAACTGCTAGTCTTAAATTACACCTTTGCTAAGTCCCAGTAATTGTATAGGTTGACTTCATATAAAACAACAAGCCCAAAGTTGACAATTTTCTTATGATTGCATGTAGTGCAAATGTGCCGAATTCGGAAGGCTTGAAAGTCAAATTGGCCCAATATTGAAAATAAAATGGAAATAAAAGTAAATAGGGCCAATAACTATGCATCTAGTCATTTATTTTCAATATTGTGGCCATTTTGACTTTTAAACCTTCCGAATTCGGCACATTTGCAGTACATGCAATCATAAGAAAATGGTCAACTTTGGGCTTGTCGTTTTATATGAAGTCAATCTATAAAATTACTGGGATTGAGGAAAGTTGTAATTTAAGACTAGTAGTCATATAAAAGTGATGTTTTATAAATTTTGTAGGTTGACCACATCGACTTTGGGCCCCCTGAAAATGGTGAATTTGCATTAATTTTCATCTACACCAACTTTTAATGGCTACCGTAGAAAATCTGTATATATTGAAAATGAAATGGAAATAAAAGTAAATAGTACCAATAACTACTCATCTAATCATTTATTTTTTTAATATTGTGGCCAATTTGACTTTCAAGCCTTCCGAATTCGGCACATTTGCACTACATGCAATCATAAGAAAATGGTCAACTTTGGGCTTGTCATTTTATATGAAGTCAACCTATACAATTACTGGGACTTACCAAAGTTGTAATTTAAGACTAGTAGTTATATAAAAGTGATGTTTTATAAATTTTGAAGGTGGACCACATCGACTTTGGGCCCCCTGAAAATGTTGAATTTGCAATAAATTTCATCTTCGTGAGGGCGCTGTTCGAAATGTAAATGAGTTGTGACCTCAATTTTTTGGATATGCATTGTATTTATCCTATACATAGCATTAGTGATAACAAAAAATAATTAATCTGACAAATAGTGTGAATTTAGGGGGGCTAAACTTGCCAGTTTACAAAATATTACATTTTTTCTTGCATATTTAATGACCCCGTGACACAACGCGCAATTACAGAATTTTTTGATTTTTTTATTTTTTGCCAAATTGGGCATGCAGTTAGTGTGTATACAAAGTTTCAGACCTCTCTTTCTTTTTATAAAGAAGGCACAGACTCCCAAAGATGAAATTTATTTAAAGGGCAACTTTTGGGTCCAAATTTAGACCCCCTACTCCAACTTTAAATGGCTGCCACAGAAAATCCGCAAGAGCTACAGACCTCAAATTTGCAGGTTTTTAATATTTTACAGGTACAACATATGACTACAATATAAAGCAAATCTGAAGGGGTCAGGTGGGACGCCTCCTTGATTTCATATGGAATGACCCACAGGTGATCTGATACATGTAGATTTTACCTTACATGTACCATTGTGTGAGTATGGCTGGTTGGATGACTTGGGTTGAGTCCTTGAAATGTCAACTGTGTGAGGTGCACTGGGGTGGGGTTTGGTGGGGTGGGGTTTGGTAGGGTGGGAGTGTATAGGGAGAGTGGTGTGTGGTGTAGTGAGTGACCTTTGACCAATGACCTTGTTTTTCAACAATTTTATCATCAAAATGCCATAAAATTATGTGGAATCTTTGAAATTTTCTTTTTTCAGCAAATTTGTATTGTAAATTTTTAAATTGGAAACAAAATATAAAATTTTGCTCCATTTCTTATTATCCATTTTTTCAAAATGTTATACCAAATGACCCCCTTCTTTCAAAATGTTTATACCCAATTACCCCTTTTTCAATTTGTTATACCCAATGACCCATTTTTATACAAATAAGCAATGCCAGTAGGCAGATACATGTCACATTAAAGTTGAATTACCCCCCCCCACCGGGAATGGACTCTGACCGAGGCCGGACTCGAGTCCGGACTCATGTCTTATTTTTGTTGGACTCGGACTTGGCTCGGACTCGGCACCCCCGGACTTGGACTCGAGTCCGGACTCGGACACAAAAGGACTCGGACTTGGCTCGGACTCGGATACAACTGGACTCGGCTCGGCTCGGACTCGGACAAGCTGGACTCGGGTACAAGTCTGGTATGCATAGTATGATGATTATACAGACACTGACCTTTCCCTAAAACTAGTAAGCAGCAACTTGTGTATCACACCCATCACGGGTTCAAACCCCTTTGTTGTATTTTATTGTTAAGGGGGTACTACACCCATTGCATTTTTTTTTGCATTTTTTTGCTTTTTGTGAAGAAATGAGAAAAAGAAATTGGACAAAGTGGTATGCAAAATGAAGGGGCAAATCTTCTCGTTCAATTGGTGGCATCAGTATAAATGAAGCGTACATGCTTCTAATGATATAAGCCAAAAGGAGGTACATCACTGATGTTTTAAATTCACTTCATTTGGGAAAGCTTACTATCAACGGATTTCGTTAAAATTTTGGATATGTGTTGCTAACACATTAGGGAAATAATGTTGATATGTAAAATTGGAATAAGCGGTCCCTGATTTCTTTTATGACTTCATGAACTTGGTTCTCCACAACTATCAAAAAACGAACCGGTTAAAATGCTTCTATTTTCAATGTTGAGCTATATTTTTTATTTTGAACTTGCGACACTATTTCACTGAAACTTAATTAAGCCATAGGTAACAGGTTACCACAACCACACTACAGCAATGTTGAAAAAGATTGTATTTTTGTCACCCATACCACCATATTAGGTAGTTTTCCGTAAGCTTCATTTTTGTGATTTTAGTAACTATTTTATATTTATTTGCCCAATTCATCTCAACTAGGCAATCTAAATTGTACTCACCATTTACATCCCAAGGTATTTTAGTATATCCACCTCACATATTTCCATTATATATCCAGTAACAGACAAAATATCAAAATTGATGCCTCATTATGACATGTATGATATCACATTCACAGACTACCACATGTTGATGCCTGAATTTGACCTGAACCAATTGACCTATAACCTGACCTTTGATGACCCTATAGCCTTTTTTAATCTCTTTTCCTAACACCACATTATAGAAGATAAATACATGGTATAGTGTTAAATTGTCTATGTGGAAGAGATTAGGCCTATTTAATTTATTCAGTGTTATAATCAGTGAGTACATTTCTATAGATGGTATAACAAAGGATTTAATGTATTCTATTCATGCCCCCTACTTGAACATGTTGAAAAGAATAAATTATATGGTTTGTTATGAAACACGCATCTGAGTTACCAGGATACATGTAAACAAAAAATATATAGGGCTAAAATGACTTACTATACAATGGTTTAAAAGCACCTTTTTTATTATTATTTTATTTTTTCTTTATTTCACATGATCCGTGCATATATCGCCTAGCTATAAATGAAAAAATATTTTTTTAGACCAATCAAACCAATATATGGGTGTAGTACGCCCTTAAACCCGAATAGCGTGATTACTTTTGAATGAGCGGCAGCACACATATCTTGTTTGAGGATAGCTAGATCTATCTCCTTTTCTTTACATCTTCTCTGATTCTACCAACATGTATAAATCTCTACGCTCTCCATATTTTTTTATTTTGCTTTTCAAAGTATAACAACGGTATAAAGATATGTGAACGAATCTTGAATCTTGAATCTTGAATTGTATACTCCAGAAGAAGCTGAAAACTTGTCCAAGGAGTTGTGCTGTGCTGACGTGCTAATCGTGCTCAAAAATATACATTGAGGAAAAAAAGTAAAAAACCACTGCTCCTTAGATTTTGTGATGCGTTGAGGTTGGCTGCATATCCCTCAGGATTGGTAGTGCCAAACTCTGGAATGTGTGAAGTGAAGGAGCTATCACCACAGATGTAGGAAGCCTATTCCAAATAGGTATGATGCGCACGAAGTAGGAAAATCTGTAGGAGTTAACCCTGGCCTGGATGTTTTGGTAGCAGCAGATGTTGGAGACTCTTCCCGGTCGGTTGGATGGAATAACACAACTCGGAAAGGGGATGTTAACAAGTCCATATTTGATCTTATAAAACATAGAACATTGTTGAAGCAGCCTACGAGTAGATAGATAATCCCACTGAAGGTCCTGGAGCATCTCAGTAACGCTGGCTGTCCTTTCGTAGTTATTAGTGACAAACCGAGCCGCCTGACGCTGCACAGATTCTAAGGAATTCACTTGACCACTGGCATATGGGCTCCAAGCTGCTGACGAATACTCCAACTTCGGGCGCACTAAGGCTTGGTATGCACGCTCCTTAACTTCCCTGATTTAAAGCAACCTTTTGATTTTTTCATAGAAGCCGGTAGTAAATAAAATTTGGGGAAAAAACAACATTTTTGGAGTTGATATTGCTTAAAATCTGACTCCAAAAGAGATCGGATCGCGACATTTTCACAATATTTTTTGTGGAACCTGAGAGCACATCAGACACACCAAATTGCATTCTGAATAATTGAATGATCTTATGATATCAAGTAATTTTGATTTTTTGAAATTCGCGGTATAATACGTAATTTATGGCAAATTATTATAAATTGATATTTTTGACATTTGACAGTCCTCGAAGTGATGCAACCGCAATTCGTTTCTTTGATTGGTTAGCTCTAAGTTGTGATGCAACCACGATTCGTTCCTTTGATTGGTTAGCTGTGATGCAACCGCGATTATCGTTCCTTTGATTGGTTAGCTGTAAGTTGTGATGCAACCGCGATTCGCTCCTTTGATTGGTTTATATTAGTTGTGATACAACCGCGGTTCTCTTGTTTGATTGATTAGCTAATAGTTAAACACCTAACCACATAACTTAGAAATAAGCGTGATCTAACATGGTGACTCTTGCCTTATTACCTCAAACAACGAACTTTTCATTTTTACTACGCACTTTTCAAAGTGTTGAAGTAAGTGTCAGTCAAATACTTATTTACTTATGCCTTTTTAGAGTTGATGCACCCAACGAACTATTGATTGTCAATAGAGAGCTTGTAAAAGTCAAGTTCAGAGATAACATATTTCGTGTCAACTAAACCAACATTGATTCAACTATAAATAATTTATAAATCCCAAAATCAATTTTAAGGATGTTTTTGATCGTGTGGTTGGGGGGTAGTCCAGGGTTTTTTTCATGTTCTGTTTTCTAACTTGTATCGGGGCCCCGGATTGAGGCCTACCATTAAAGCTATATGTTGATTTGCATTGCAAAACTCAAATATCACCCGATAGCACCCTATACTATCAGTGGAGTGATACTGGTAAATGACTGATGTATGACCTTACTTCTTGTTGACAATGTCCTTTTTGGACCTTTTGTCAGGTGTTTCTAGAAGCAAAGTGTCATAGATTTGTTAAAGAAAGACCTGACAAAAGGTCCAAAAAGGACATTGTCAACAAGAAGTAAAGATCATACATTAGTCATTCCCCAGTATCACACCACTGATCATGTTGATGAAGGAGTATGGTTACGCTGAACTTATTCGGACAAAACCGCGAGTGTTGTTGACAAGTTTGAAACTTTTCTTTGATGTATACTACCAACATATATAAATCTCTACACTCTCCATATTTTTTCATTTTGCTTTTCAAAGTATAACAACGGTATAAAGATATGTGAACAATTTTCGTGGAGAGTTAAAGCAACCTTTTGATTTTTTTCATAGAAGCCTGTAGTAAATAAAATTTGGGGAAAAAACAACATTTTTGGAGTTGATATTGCTTAAAATCTGACTCCAAAAGAGATCGGATCGCGACATTTTCACAGTATTTTTTGTGGAACCTGAGAGCACATCAGACACACCAAATTGCATTCTGAATAATGGAATGATCTTATGATATCAAGTAATTTTGATTTTTTGAAATTCGCGGTATAATACGTAATTTATGACAAATTATTATAAATTGATATTTTTGACATTTGACAGTCCTCGAAGTGATGCAACCGCAATTCGTTTCTTTGACTGGTTAGCTCTAAGTTGTGATGCAACCACGATTCGTTCCTTTGATTGGTTAGCTGTGATGCAACCGCGATTCTCGTTCCTTTGATTGGTTAGCTGTAAGTTGTGATGCAACCGCGATTCGCTCCTTTGATTGGTTAGCTATAAGCCTATTAGTTGTGATGCAACCGCGGTTCTCTTGTTTGATTGGTTAGCTAATAGTTATGATGCAACCGAAAACATATAACCACAAAACTTAGAAATAAGCGTGATCTAACATGGTGAGTCTTGCCTTATTACCTCAAACAATGAACTTTTCATTTTTACTACGCACTTATCAAAGTGTTGAAGTAAGTGTCGGTCAAAATACTTATTTACTTTAGAGTTGATGCACCCAACGAACTATTGATTGTCAATAGAGAGCTTGTAAAAGTCTAGTTCAGAGATTTCGTGTCAACTAAACCAACATTGATTCAACTATAAATAATTTATAAATCTGACTGATGTATGATCTTTACTTCTTGTTGACAATGTCCTTTTTGGACCTTTTGTCAGGTGTTTCTAGAAGCAAAGTGTCATAGATTTTTAAAAGAAAGACCTGACAAAAGGTCCAAAAAGGACATTGTCAACAAGAAGTAAAGATCATACATTAGTCATTCCCCAGTATCACACCACTGATCATGTTGACGAAGGAGTATGGTTACGCTGAACTTATTCGGACAAAACCGCGAGTGTTGTTGACAAGTTTTTAACTTTTCTTTGATGTATACTACCAACATGTATAAATCTCTACGCTCTCCATATTTTTTTATTTTGCTTTTCAAAGTATAACAACGGTATAAAGATATGTGAACGATTTTCGTGGAGAGTTAAAGCAACCTTTTGATTTTTTTTCACAGAAGCCTGTAGTAAATAAAATTTGGGGAAAAAACAACATTTTTGGAGTTGATATTGCTTAAAATCTGACTCCAAAAGAGATCGGATCGCGACATTTTCACAGTATTTTTTGTGGAACCTGAGAGCACATCAGACACACCAAATTGCATTCTGAATAATGGAATGATCTTATGATATCAAGTAATTTTGATTTTTTGAAATTGGCGGTATAATACGTAATTTATGACCTCACCTCACCTCACCAGGCTGTGTTCGACCATTGTTGGACGTAGCCCTCTTCATGATTCTTCCACTGTTCTCTGTCTCTTGCATTTCTTGTCCATGTAGGTCCCATGTAGGCAGTAATGTCATCACGCCACCTCCTCTTCTGTCTTCCTCTTGATCTTTTGCCTGTTCTTGGTTGCCATTCTGTTAGCCGTTTAGTCCATCTGTTATCTTCCCTTCGTGCCAGGTGACCTGCCCATCTCCATTTCGCTTCTTTGAGTTTCACCATAATGTCTTTGACTTGAGTTTGACGTCTTATTTCAGTGTTCTTGATTTTATCCCTTAAGGTAATGTGTAGCATCTTCCTTTCCATTGCTCTTTGGGCTGTTTGTAGTTTCTGTTCCAGGTACTTGGTTGTTGTCCATGTTTCTGCCCCATATGTCATTGTTGGCAATACACACTGGTTGAACATTCTACTTCTCAGATACATTGGTAACTTTTTATCACATAGAATGTCTTTGAATCTTCCAAAGCAACTCCAACCTGCCTTTATGAGCTTCTTCCCTGGTGTTGTCCTCCATCTTCACTGTTTGGCCAAGATATTTATATCCTTCCACCCTTTCAATAACATCGCCTGCAACTACAATGACGTCCTCTGACCGGTGGTTTGTCATATATTTAGTTTTGCCCTTGTGTATCTTCAGTCCAATCTTTTTGCTTCCTTTATTCAGATCATTTAACTGGACCTCCATATCCTTTACTGATGTTGTCACCAAAGCTACATCGTCTGCAAATCTCAGATCAGTAAGCTTCTCGCCATCAATGTTGATCCCCCTCTCCTGTATGTTCAGCTTTCTGAATATATCTTCCATTGCTGTTGTGAATATTTTAGGGGATATTGTGTCTCCCTGTCTCACACCACGCTGAATTTGGATTGTTTTTGAAACATCATTTTCAATGTGGATTTTTGCTGTGGCATTTGTGTAGATGTCCTCAAGAATTTGGACATATCCCTCATTGACTCCAACTTTACGTAGTGCTGTAAAGAGGTCTTTATGTTCCACTGAGTCAAAGGCCTTCTCATAGTCTATATATCCAATGCATAGCTTCAAGTTATATTCATTTGCCTTCTCAATAAGTTGGTTGATGGCATGTAGATGGTCTACTGTTGAATATCCACTTCTGAAGCCTGCCTGTTCTCTTGGTTGGTTTTCATCAAGCACTCCTTTTATCCTGTTTTGTATTATCCTTGTGAAAATTTTATACACATGTGATAACAGGCTGATAGGTCTGTAGTTTTTTATGTCTGTTTTTTCACCTTTCTTGTAAAGGAGAATCACTTTTGCCTCTTTCCAGCAAACTGGTATCCTTTTTTCATTCAATATTTGATTATAGAGCCCAACTAGATGTTGAGTAATCCCTGCTCCTCCAATCTTGATTATATCACTAGTAATTTCATCTGTTCCTGGTGCTTTGCTGTCTTTCATCTCCTTTACAGCCATTTCCACTTCTTTTTGTGTTATACTTGGTATAGCTGATATGTCTGGTGATATTGTATTTGGTTTTGCCTCATTTGATTTGGAACTATACAGGTCTTGATAAAAGTCTGCGCATACATCAAGTATCTCTTGCCTGTCATTTGTTAAGACACCGTCTGTTTGTCTCATTTGGTGCATTCTTGATTTCCTCCGGTTCAGCTTTGCAATATGCTGAGGTCCTCTTCCACTTTTGAGAATGATTTCTATTTGTTCTTTTCTCTTCTTTCTGCTCCTCTGTCTACGTTTTTTCCTCACAGTTTTGACGAGCTCTCTATATTCGCTCTTTTCGGGTATTGATTTGTCAGTAATTTCTCTCAATTCTTTCCTCCTTCTGTCCAGAGCCTCAATCTCTTTGTCCTCCTCAGTTATTTGCTTCCTCCTCTTCTCTTGTGGAGCTACTTCTGCTGCCACTTCCATCACAGTGCTGGATATAGCTTGGTATTTTTGGTCTACATCCAACTCTTCAATGTCTAATCCTCAAAGAGATTTTTCAATTCCAACTGGAATTCTGGCCTCTTCTCTCTTAGTCGTAGGATGTTAATCTTGCTTTTCTTTTCATTTCTGATAAATTTGAGTCTTGCTAGTCTTTTGCTGATATGAAGTTTAGCCCTCACCATTCTGTGATCACTTCCTATATCAACTTTTGTGATAACTCCACAGTCCTGGATAATTCCCCTTTGGCTGCTGAGAATAAAGTCTATTTGGTTTCTAGTGTGTCCATCGGGGCTTTCCCATGTCCAATATCGGTTTTTACTTTTCTTGAAGAATGTGTTGCCTATAACCAGCTTATGTTGTGCTGCAAATTCCAGTAGCATTTCACCTCTTTTATTTCTCTGTCCATAACCAAATTTTCCTATGATGGCCTCTTCATCTGGTTGGCATTCTCCTACTTTGGCATTAAAATCGCCCATGACAATGGTATACTTTCCTTTGTTGGCTTCTATTGCCTTACTCACATCTTCATAGAATATTTCTACTATCTCATCATCGTACTCGCTAGTGGGCGCATACACTTGGATGATGCTTATTTGGTCTCTTCCTGTCAAGTGAAGGTTGAGTGCAGCTACTCTGTTGGAGTAGCTTTTTATTTCTGTGACGTAATCAGTAAGTTTTGGATGTACAAGAAATCCAATTCCTTTTGCTTCTGTGTCCTCTTCAGTTTTACCATGATTATACAACCACATTCCTCCCTGTAATTCAACAATCCCCTGTCCTTCTCTCTTGGTTTCTGCTAATCCAATGATATCCCATTTGAATTCTTGTATTTCATCCAACAGTGTTTCAAACACTTCCTCTGTTCTCAGAGTCCTTGTATTATAAGTACAAATGTTCAACTTTTGTCCAGCCATTTTTCCCGTCTCAATCTTGAAGTTTCCGTTAGGCTTTGGCTTCAAGACGTCATGTTGAGCGTTATGACTAGGCAATTTACAGCTTCTGCGTGGTTGATAGCTGTGCCCATTCTGGCCATGGGCTCTACGGCCTCTATTTTTGCTACTTTCCATAATCATGAAGGTTTTTTGCCATAAATCGACGCGCTGGCAGGGCGTGTTGTCGATTGAGGTTTCTGTCAGGGTTACCTCACCCTTATTCTCCTCCTATCTGTAGACAATCCTGGAGATGTAGGTTCGATGTACTTGAGATGTCTTACAGCAAGCAACATCTGCAACTATCAAGACTGCTCCAACAGCCTTTCAGGTCACAGAATATTGCCCCCAGAGCCCCCGTCTGTTAACTTTGCCGCAAGGCAGAGCTGCAACAGGTGATACGCGATTGACTTGCAATCTTCGAGAACGTGGGGGTTGGTAGCTACAGATTGGCGATTAGGAACAAGAGGGCTGATGGAATGCCTCCTGTGCCTACAACCTTATTGTATAGTAAGAATAGCAAAGCAAGCAAAGGGTAAGTAGCATGCAGGAGAAAGGTAAGGGCATGCAGGGAGAAAGAGGGGTTAGGTAGGGAGAGCAAAACAAGGTTGGAGTTGCGCATCATGCAGCCATTTAACACCCATTTATGACAAATTATTATAAATTGATATTTTTGACATTTGACAGTCCTCGAAGTGATGCAACCGCAATTCGTTTCTTTGATTGGTTAGCTCTAAGTTGTGATGCAACCACGATTCGTTCCTTTGATTGGTTAGCTGTGATGCAACCACGATTCTCGTTCCCTTAATTGGTTAGCTGTAAGTTGTGATGCAACCGCGATTCGCTCCTTTGATTGGTTAGCTGTAAGTTTGTATTGCAACCGCGGTTTGCTCCTTTGATTGGTTAGCTCTAAGTTGTGATGCAACCACGATTCGTTCCTTTGATTGGTTAGCTGTAAGTTTGTATTGCAACCGCGGTTTGCTCCTTTGATTGGTTAGCTCTAAGTTGTGATGCAACCACGATTCGTTCCTTTGATTGGTTAGCTGTGACGCAACCGCGATTCTCGTTCCCTTAATTGGTTAGCTGTAAGTTGTGATGCAACCGCGATTCGCTCCTTTGATTGGTTAGCTATAAGCCTATTAGTTGTGATGCAACCGTGGTTCTCTTGTTTGATTGGTTAGCTAATAGTTATGATGCAACCGAAAACATCTAACCACATAACTTAGAAATAAGCGTGATCTAACATGGTGACTCTTGCCTTATTACCTCAAACAATGAACTTTTCATTTTTACTACGCACTTATCAAAGTGTTGAAGTAAGTGTCTGTCAAATACTTATTTACTTATCCTTTTTTAGAGTTGATGCACCCAACGAACTATTGATTGTCAATAGAGAGCGTGTAAAAGTCAAGTTCAGAGATAACATATTTCGTGTCAACTAAACCAACAGTGATTCAACTATAAATAATTTATTAATCCCAAAATTAATTTTAAGGATGTTTTTGATCGTGTTGTTGATAGCCTTATCAAAACTATAAAAAAAATCCTCGATATTCTTATCCCATCATTATTGAAATACATTTACGCAACTTCAAATATTCCATTGATTCTCGCGTTTGCTCATTTGCTTTCAAGATTTTTCACATAAAGTAATTGCTTTCTGATTTTCTGTTTAAAATTGAAAGGTGCAACTCATATCTATTGTGATTGTGAAATAGTGGAACTAATTTGAGAGGATATAGTTAATATTATTATCTGTGACCCCATGAATGAACCTAATATCCCACAATTTCAAAATTTTTAAATTATTGTTATGGACGTGTAGAGTAAAACTATATCTGTCTTTGCTACAAAACGAACAGCCTGGGCAACCAAACCTATTAGCTATAGAGGGCAGTATTATTTTTCTCACATAGATTCATGCCACAGTAAAACTTCAAATTGATTTTTCTCAGTTTAGTGTCTGTGTGGGATATCAGGTTCATACATGGGGCAACAGAAATGTTAATTAAACGGGGGGGGGGGGGGTAGGCCATTTTTTCATGTTCTGTTTGTATCGGGCCCCGGTTTGAGGCCTACTATTAAAGCTATATGTTGATTTGCATTGCTCCAGCGGTTGTGACATGAGAATCAAATTATACATGTATTACATAGGCTTGATACGTGTGGTTACCACAATATTCACAACGTTTTTGTTCACACTATCCCCTTCCATCTAAACCAAACATATACAGGGTGTCCCAAAAAATGAGGCCCCTCATTGCGCCCTCTTATTCTCCTATTTCTGACAACTTAATCAAATATATTTTGCTATGTAAAAAAACCTTGAGTCATTAGCTTTAATAAACCAAAACAATTTTATCAATCGGTTCACAACTTTTGAAGATATGCTCTTTTAAAGAAATGTACCCGTTTTCACTCTGTCCACGGAGAAGGTTTGGCTACTTCAAAGATTGAAAAGGAGTACACATACCATGCATGAATATCTAACATTCCTCAATGATAACTTTATAAAATAACTTTATTTATGGAATGGGCTTTACCGGTGGGTTTATGGGCAATGGATTTTGTTAATAATGTCATTAATGTGTGGGTAAAATGGATGACGAATGGGACTTCTTTTGCTTTACTTGCAATTACTTATTTTTTCTTGGTTATGTTTGCCTTTTTGTTTTATTATGTTTCTTACTTTCTTACTTTGTTGTTTCTTGATTTCTTTTTTATTTACAACATAAGTCATTTCTCTTTTTAGGATAAAAGGTAGCCCTAAAAGGCTGTTTGGTTTGTCTTTGGTTCTTCAGAACTGAGTTTACTGTGCTGCTCTGCCCTCTACCTGGTTGCCTCCTTGGCGAATTCAGGTTTCAGCCCCGGTCCTCATTGCATCAATTGAGTTGCGTACCATCCTTTTGCGCCGGATGCTTGCGAATGCATTCAGTATAAATACGTCTACGAAGATCTTAGATTTTGCCACAAAGGAAAAAAAAGTGGTGTGAGGTCTGGTGATCGTGCAGGCCACTCCGTGGACAGAGTGAAAACGGGTACTTTTATTCAAAAGGGCATATCTTCAAATGTTGTGAGCCGATTGAAATAATTGTTTTGGTTTATTAAAGCTAACGATTTAAGGTTTCTTTACATACCAAAATATATTTAATCAACCTTTCAGAAATAGGAGAAAAAGAGGGCACAATGAGGGGCCTCTTTTTTTTGGGACACCCTGTATGTTGCGTTAAATTTTACTGGGGTAATGCGACAAATAATTATGAGCTCTATATGTACATCGAGACAGTTTGCCTTTGATAGAAATCTTCCTTCCAAAATAATTGTCAAACTATGTACGATGACTTTGGTGTCAATAATTCTGATAGACCCGCCCCATTGTCAATTCGAATATGGTAGCACATAACCCAATTCTATTGCCATTTGTGTATAAATGTCATGATGAGGCCAATGGTGCCATATTGGCTGTGGACAGCGAGATGGTATTGGTACGTCCAGAGGAGCTAACTCAATTTTTTACACGTGAGCGTACTAAGCACTGCAGGGGTTTGAACCCGAAACCTCTCGCAGCATAGTCAAACGCTTTATCGATTGAGCTAACTTGAGTGCACAAAATCTCTGTTTTAATGACGAAAATGAAGGACGAGGCTTTCGATCGGGTCAAGGATCTTTAACTATATATAGAAAGTAACTTATTACCATACTAATGATCTTTTCTTTAACATGTTCAAAAAAATAATCACGCCCAAAACACTCGCACACTCATATCCGCCACAACTGTTATGGAGTACTATACAAAAAACACTTAAAGCCATATTATAACATTTTCATAAGGAATAGAATTGTATGGAAATGTTAGTTTTCACATTTAGATATGTCCTCTTTCAATTTTGGCTCAAACAGATGAGGCAATACAAAGACAATCACTATTCAATAACAGCCATATGTCGCCAATGCGAGCCGCTCCATCAAACGTGACTCGGGTTTGTTCTTTTGTACGTACCGTGTTATGAACATCGCGTACACGTTCGACTGATATTTCCATCATAATAATTAAATGTAAAAATGTCTTGTTCAGTCGTTTTATTCAAAATCTCGGATTTTGACAAAACTACCGCACCCAAAGTTTTTGCAGGGTATGTTATTTACTAAACATTACAATAGTGTAAAAAACAGAATTTTGACAACAATTGAGGGCGTTTTCCTCAGCAAATGTTACAATATGGCTTTAAACAAGTAATATTTAACAACTGCTTCACCATATGACAGTAGTATTTGTGATTTAAAGCCTTAAGGGGGTACTACACCCATGTGGTAAATTTGTGACTATTTTTGCATTTTTCTCAAAAAATAATTACACACTGGTAACAAAAGTTATGTATATTATTGGGGCAAGGAATCCAATTACTACACTGAAATTTCAGTGACTCAAGACAAGCGGTTCAGTATATATGATAGGAAACGAGGTACATCCTAGCGGTACCTTATTTCTGATCATAAATAACAAACCGCTTGTCTTGGGTCACTGAAATTCCAGTGTAGTAATTGGATTCCTTGCCCCTATAATATACATAACTTTTGTTACCACTGTGTTATTAGTTTTTGATATAATTGTAAAATAAACACAAATTTATCGAGGGGTATAGTACCCCCTTAATGTACGATCTTTTTAAATTTTTAGATTTTTCTTTTTTTCTTCTAAAATGATAATATGCAATCATTATGAAAGTGCCCAATACATTTGGACGCGAAAAACATTGGGAATTTGCAAAGAAACAACATCATAAACTTCACCTCTATCACTCGAAACATCTCGCACGATTTGGATTAGGACAGCGAGTGCGGCCTCAGAGTTAGTCTACTACGCGGACAGTTTGGTTACGCTCCCTCCACATGTGAAGGGAGCGTAACCAAGCTAGTTTTGTAGGAGACTACGGTTTGCGATCGTGGCCGACATAAAGTCATAATCTAAAAAATTATGACTTTATGTCGGACCAACAGAAAATCGTCCCGTTTTACTACAAATTACTACTACGAATTTGACAGTTTGCTCATAGATTTAAATTAGAACATGTGTAAGTATTACAAATATGCCAAAAAATCGGTTTTGAAAAAAATAAAGGTAAATTCTGAAAAAAGATCGTACATTATGACTTTAACCAAAATCACCTCCATTACGCTGAGCTTGGTAAAAAGATTAATTCGATTTTATTCTGTTTGTTGTCATAGATTCCTACAATATGGACACGTATGTTGAGCCTCGGCGAGTAATTCTATGGTCGGTACCTCGATCATTATCTACTGTGTTTGAAAAATGTATGAGCTTCATTCCAAAGGCGCAAATTATCAACGAACCATTCACATGCGCTTACCACATGGGCCCAGAAAAGAAACCAGATGATACTCAAATGGTGAGCGACAAAGAAGCAGAGAAATACTATGCACAAGTAAATGATAAATACAACGAAGAGAAACTTGATCTCCCACTGGCGTTTGATGCTGGCGTATGTTCGTATAATTATGTGAAGAGTAAACTAGACGCCGATTATCCTGACAAGGAGCTTGTGTTTTGCAAAGATATGGCGTACGCACTTGACGGCAAGTATGGTATGCTACCAGAGGGATATCGACACACCTTTATTATTCGTAACCCACATCGAATGTTTCCATCATATAGGAAGCTCCTTGCCGCGGCATTGAATGGATTTGGTGTGAAAGAATTTCGCCTGTGTGACTTGCCACCTATGATGTTTCCTAGAGGTTACGCATTCCAGGAGGAATACGAATTGATGTTGTATGTTCAGGAAAATTGTGATGAGTCGGATCCTCCGATCATCATTGACGCAGATGATTTGTTGTCGAATCCAGCTTCCATTATGCGTCAATACTGCGAGCTGCTTGGTATTCCATTCCAAGAAGAGATGTTAGAATGGCCATCTGGGTTAGATGTAATTAAGTCGTGGATAGGATGCAAAGAGATTCTGGTTGGCAATCTCCTGGAGACCGGTGGTTACTACGATGCAGCGCTGAAGAGTACGCGATACCATCCACCGAAAAAGATGCCAATCCGTGATGGTTTGCCAGAAGATATACTAGAATGCATTGACTACAGCATGCCATTTTATGAGAAAATGTATGACTTACGATTGAAACCATAATCGGATAAAAACAAGAAAAATATAGTGCTAATGTTGTACCATCTAAGGCGGATAAAAACAAGATATTTAAAGTACTAATGTTGTACCGCCAAAAGGACAATTATCTATAGCAAAGAAAACAATTATTAAAACTCTCATCACAACCTTTCCAAAATCTCTATCCATAATCCCAAATTTTGATTTACTTTTCTACTGCTATTGAATGCATAGAATAATCATATATAATACCATCGTAGATTAATAAAATGTTTAAAATTTAAAAGGCACATAACATAGATAAGACGGGTGCTTATTTGTAGATATTTAAAATATTCCACACTTTGACTACTTGCCATGGCTCTCTTACAGCAGACGACAAACAACGATTTTCACCCGGCAATCTTAAAAGAACATTCAAAATTGTCGCAACATGATATTGTTACAGTGGTGAAAAACCACGTTTTCAAACATTAGAAATCCTAATTGTAAACCATTTTAAAGAATATATTTTGCCGCTAAACAATAAAATCCAGGTTTTTGGCCGGATAACAAATCTCAAGTCGAGTGTTTTACGTCTAGCTTACACGCCTAAATGCGCATTTTTGAACAATGCTCAAGACTGCTATCACTTTTGTTAAAAGGCAAACGTGTTCAAAATGTTGCTATTAACCTGTGATATCTTGTCGTACAAATATTTTCCGTGGGTTTCTGACGGTGAAGTACACGTATAGATGAAAAGAGACAACACCACGACACCATTGGTAAACGCAGCCGTGACGTCATATCAGTTTCAGCCACTGACAACGTTTTGAAATGGAAAGACTTCATCAATTTTAAGTGATAAATTTTATATTGGTGCTCGTTAAACGAAAAGACCGTTGATTCATTCCGTAAAAAGTATACGATATAAGCGCTGCACGATAAATGTGTGTATCAGTGGTTGAGTGAATTTAATACACGCATACATTGTTTTATAAGTGTATCGGTTTTTTTTTTATCTGACTGGTTGTTGTTAAAGAAGAAGAAAATCGTTAGTATTTTTGTTGGGCTTACTTACGGTCCTTATAGGGATGGCTTCGATAGACTGGACGAAAAAGCTGCCAGCCGTAGCGCTGCTTATTTGTGGGGTATTATTCTGCAATGGACAGGCGCAAGTATCAGCTGAAAATACCGGTGCTCTAAAGGAAATTACAGACTTTGACGACGACACGCAGTATCCTGAACTTGATATCGACTGGATTGAGAAAAAAGATGCAGCATTTCTGAATCCTCTAGTATCCCCTGACTTATCGTGGGAAAATGTGCCTTTGCAATACATTAAACGAAGGAGAAATCAAGTATTTTCAGCAGGGCTTTTTGGTAAACGAAGCGGGTGGAACCAAGGGCACCAAAATGGGTTATTCGGAAAGCGTTCAGATTGGCTGGAGGAATATATGAGTGGTGGCGAGGATAGTGATGCAGACAATGCAGATAGCAGTAGCCAGTACTCAAAGAAGCAATGGAATCCAAACCAACAAACAGGTGGTTTATTTGGTAAACGAAATGATCAACTTACAAGAAGGACATACAACGAAATGCTGCAAGATTTGCACGACAGAGTAGAATCTGCCATGGATAAAAGAAATGCGGCGGCGGCTACTTTAGGAAGGGTACGCACTAAGTCATCGGGTCAACACGTATTTAGAACCGGAGGCCTTTTTGGTAAACGATCGGCTGAGGATGCTGGTATGCAGAGAGCACTATGGCCGGAGGAAGAACAACGTAGAAAGTAGCCTGTACAGTATTGATAAACTTACATTTGCCAGGTGAGAATTTTTTATTTTACTTAAATACTTACACAAGGTTTATGGTTTGCATAATGTCCAAATGTCTGGGTCACTTGGATATCATTGATCAATTTTGGCAGTATGCGAACTAAATTATTATTAATTCAAAGATTGTATTAAGAATTCGGATTGCAATGTTTGCACATTATTTTTGTGGAACCTGAGAGACACACCAAATTGCATTCTGAATACGAGGAATAACCTTCTGATATCAAATAACAAAATTTATGGTAAATTATTAAAAATTGATATTTTTGAGATTTAACGGCCCTCGAAGTAAACTTTAAAATCTAATGATATGCGCTTTTGGGGAAAATGTTTATCTTCAATAGGAATGGTCAAAATTTGTATATGATGGACGGCTTTTCTTTCAGCTATAAAGTTTACATCGAGGACTGTTAAATGTCAACAATATCAATTTTAAATAATTTGCCATAAAATTTGTATTACATCGCGAATTAAAATAAAAATTGATATCAGAAGGACATTCCCCGTATTCAGAATGCAATTTCATGTGCTCTCATGTTTCACAAACCTACTGTGCAAACGTTGCTATCCGATAGTAATTCAGGATAAAATGTAACCAGTTTGACACAAACAAAAAAAATATCAGAAACTTCCTTATTGAATTTGTAAGAACTTTTCTTTCCGAGTAAGATCAATCAAAACAATAGGTATTTAAAGGTAGGTATTGTTAGATGATACTTTGAAATGTCCTGCTCGCCGACTACAAAATCCGTAATATTCTACAATAGTTCAATAAAACATGCATGAGGGGGATATCGTGTGTTAATACGGTTCTCTACGTTTCATGCCAACTTATATGATAAAAATGTTTTCAAACGCGATTAATTTCTTTTAGAGATGCTCGTATGCCAACTGTTCTTTAAATGACAAATTTGTAATTGCTGTCTTCATCCAACAAACAAGTTTTTCTGAGTATTTTAGATAAATGTACGAGCGTACACATTTTAGAAAGAACATTACCAAAAAGACAAGGTAAAAACATCACTGGATAGATTCATCAGGTTTGAGATAAACAATTACGAAGATTCTTCAAAATAAAACAATATTGTACTCAATAGTTTGACAGTTTTCCATGGTCGAAAAGCATCATGAGAATATTGATTGATGATCACTTCTTCCGGTTGGACGAATCCCGACCACAGCTAGACGGTGAGAAAAAAGCAAGAGGGTACCATATCGTATTTGGTCACGTTAATTGTTCGCAAGCCGGACGGGTCAGTGAAATTACTTGTATATAGAAAACTTGATCAGGACTCTTTTTGATAGAATTCCATCAAATGGAAAAAGCCAATAGGATATTCAGAAAGCATGGCATAGCCACAGCCAAAAAGCCAAACACTAGCCTCCGCAAACTTCTGGTCCACCCCGGATTTCGTCCACAGTGGATTGCGTCTATGAGATACCTTGTACCAATTGTAACTTCACTTATGTGGGTATCAATGAATCAATTTGGATTCGTAGAAGAGGACCTAACGACATGACTAGGGACGACGGGCCCACCATCTAAGTCACATTTTGAGTGACAATTCTACACCATCTGTAATCGGGATTCGTCCAACAGGAAGAATTGATCATCAATCAATATTCTAATGACGCTTTTCGACCATGAAAAGCGAAACTGTCAAATTAGTGAGTAAAATTTGGGGTTGTATGTGAAATCTATATGGTAGTTGTTTATTTAATTAGCACAAGTGACATGAATAATTAAAATTATCTTATTTACGTGTTCCTAAGATTATCATGATCATTTTGTAATTTGTGTGAATGACTGGTAAAGATAGCCAGTACCAGAAAGTTGACTTGATACTGGTACTCAATTTTTTCACTTTAAGTGGATTTTTCTTTATAGTGATGATGGTGATCGAAAAATTAAATCAATTGTTTCTTTCACTTTACGTTAATAAGGTGAGATACATAAACATTCATAGATCCTATAATTAAGTGATCTGTGTAACGTTAATCAGGATGACCAAATTAGTGACGTAGGGTAACAAGTTTACACAGCAAATACACTAACAATGACGTTTACTATACCCACGTAAGCATCTAACACACGCACCCACCCCCTCATGCACATAAACACGCAACATTTTAGGCATCAATCTTGGTAAGAAAATATTCTTTTCTGAAATGCTTGATCTGCAAGTGCAAACACTAAGGTAACGAAAACTTTCCAATTCCATACGCCGGACCTCCATGCTTCAAGTAGTTTAGGGTAATTTATGTTTTTCTAAATTACAATAACGTATATCAACTTTACCATATCCACACTCGCACATATCCACCTCATATAACAAATCACACTCCCTACACCCCAAGATGAACAGAAACAATTTACAGCTTATCTCATGGAATAACATTCAGGCTCTTGTTATACGAATCCTATCCTAACGAACACTTTCCAACTTCTCATTGCTTCAAATTCCATAATACTCGTACAATCAAACCACTGCATAGCGTGAGTCATTGAGCCCTCAATCAATAATAACACCTGTACATACAAAAATACATATCACTCCAAATCCTGGTGAAACAAATTATAACTGATTTACCATGCCTCAGAATACGAATCTACACATCTTCACAAATATCAAACACATTATATAGGTATTTTAACAAAGCTGATGCAACTTTTCTTATTAAGAAACAACCCGCTTTTGTTCTAAGAATCATATGCCATACGAGTTCTCCTTTTAAACTTACACGTCCTTACACTGCGTGGTTTTACCATCAGAATTCTACTCACAGATACATATTCTTACGAATTCATTCACTCAAACATTTACCCACACAAAAAATGCAAGATTATCCCGTTAAGAAACAAGCCTTTGTAACTTTTGTTTCTTTCGTTTCTTTTGTTGGGTAAAGTTACCTAATGAAACAATTCCATACGAGGCATCTGCTTGCCTCTTTTATGAGACCTTTTAATGTATAGCCTAATTCTGTATGCTACATCCAGCATTTCGAAGCTTATCAAATATTTCCCTATACATGTATGAAGGTTCCTTTGAATGCACTGTTTATACATTTGTGTTACGCGTTACTAACTGACAGCCTGTCGCAAAACATTCACATGGAGAGTAGATTTTTGTTCTAAGTTACTGAGATTATCATTTCTTTTCACTTCTTGCCATAATATGCCCTAAACTTAATATCACAATAACTGTTTTGTTGACGCTGCGATGTCTTTAACTGAACAAGAGTTGCCACTGCGCATAAAAGTCTCTTTACACTTATTAAAAAAGAGCCACTAAATTTTAAACTAAACAATGAAAATGGGCTAAATTTATGTTAGCAATAATACACATATTGATACCTCTTTGGATCTATTGCGACCTCTACAAGTTACAATCATCATGATCATTTAAATGTAAAACTAAAATTAATGGTGAGAGGTCTCATTTTAAAATCACAAACAAGTCTATACAAAGAGAAAAGATTACAAGCTTTATGCGGCCCATACCAATTAAATGTTATTGGTCAATACTGCGAATCCTAAATGCAGGAGTGGATACAAAATCTGCCATTGTGCGTGTACAGTGGTAGATTTTGAATCCAGTCTTGTACAAAGGGTCTTTAATATTGATCAAAAAATTGAACGTGTATGGACCGAATTATGTTCTGTTCGAATTTGTCTTCACTACACTATACCATTATTGTTTACAAATGCATTCTCCTTAGGAAATTGAAGCAGATTGAACAAAGACATATCAAAGACGCTTAGTGTGGAGCATGCGACGTCGTTGCACTGTAAGGTAGTTATGAATAGTAATGGTGGCCACACAAAATACGGAAGAAATCAAAAGAACTGAAGAAAACTGAAACAAACCAACTGAATCAAATTTGTGAATGCTACATGATAAAAACATTATTGTTTCAATATAACGATTGGTGAATTCACCTGGGTTTCATTATTATTTTTTTTCGAAGAGCCGGTAGGCTACTTCATTATATTTCTACATGTTCAGTCTACATACCCAGGAAATTTCAGATAAAAAGCAACGGTCATTTAAAAAAGGCCTTCTGTAACTAAAAATGGAGGTTATAGCGCCCTCAACTGACACACTCTCAATCTCAATAAAACTAGTTGTAAAGACCAGTTGTAGACCAGTAATATAAAAACGCCCATTTTTACCCAATTTTTGCATGTATATTTAACATCGGATAATGTAAGTGGTGTCGTTGCTGATCTTCAAAACTCATTTTTAAAATGTACACCCCAGAACAGTGTAAATGAAATGTGTCATGTCTTTTTGTTGTTCTGCTTGCTGCAATTTTTCGTCATGTTTGTCTTTTTTTTTTCAATTCGACCTTCGCCCATGCTTATAGAGGTCGTAGTAGATCCAAAAAGATGTCAAAATGTGCGTAATACGATTTTGTTATATAAAATCATACATTTACCCAAGCACACACCCACACATACGTACCTCACAGACTCAGCCACCCACCCCATTTACCCGCCCCTTAAATCACAAGTGTCCATAGTCTTCCCTTAGTCTGAACCATCCTGCTGAAAAATGCTGAAATAGATAATGATCAACGTCATCATATAGGCAAGTTTCTGACGCAAGCGCGATTGTTTATTTATAAGTGGTTAATAAGAATAAAGTAAATATAAATATCCATGCTACCCGAAAGGTATTGAGTTTTAATTGAAACATTACAATTATAACTTTGCGCCAAGAGGAGCGAAAATACTTTTGATATGTAAGAATGCTGTTAAAATTAGTTACTCTTGTTGACACTGTGATGTCTTTATGAACGGTTATCAAATACGATCGTTTTGAGCCAGCCTTAAGTATACTGCGCACAAAAAATATCTTTACACTTAAAAAAAAAGAGCCCGTAAATTCAAGACTAAACAATAACTGGGTAAATTATGTTTGAAATTATCATAATTAGGCCTATGCAATATGTTATTCTGCGAAGTGCACTATTGACACCTTTTTGGTAGATTGCGCAGTTACAATCATTGAAATGGGTGGAGGTTGCAGTTTTACAATGACAAACTGGCTTACACAACGAGCTTAATAACAAAAAAATATTTTTCTTCATTTCTGTCCATCTGTTTTGAAGTAGTATGTTTCAGTTTCAATTCGTCTTCACTGTACTTTTCACAACTATATATTTTTTTCTGTTATTCTGTTAAGGGGGTACTACACCCGTGGCCAATTTTGTGCCTATTTTTGCATTTTTCTCAAAATTATAGCACATTGCTGACAAGTAAGATATGTATATTATAGGGGCAAGGACTACAACTACTGTACTGAACATTCAGCAACTCAAAGCAAGTAGTTATCGATTTATTGATCAAATATTGGGTTTCCCTCATTTTTGACTGTAACTCCACAGCTGTTGTCTGTGCTGAAATAAGATTTCCAGTACAGTAGGTGTAGTCCTTGCCCCTATAATATACATATCTTACTTGTCCCCAATGCGCTATAATTTTTGAGAAAAATGCAAAAATAGGCACACAATTGGGCAAGGGTGTAGTTCCCCCTTAAAGGTTTCTTTAGTTCTTTGTTCAGGCCACCATTATTGTTCGCAAATTCTGTACAGTGACGTTACTTGCGCTTTACTAAACGTCTGATCTGTCCTTATTCACCTGGTTCCACTGCCTTCACAATTGGCCTTCAAGGAATCCAGATCTTAACCATTTGAGAACTTGTGGGACATCCTGAACAGGGTGGATAAGAGCCCGACTACTTTGGTAGGTTTGTGCCACATTCTTATCAGACAGTGGAACCAGATTGAACGAAGACAGATCAGACGTTGCACTGTAAAGTAGTTCTGAAGGAAGCAAAAGAACTAAAGAAACTGAAACAAAACAACTGAACCAAAATTTGTGAGCGCTACATGGAAGAAAATTTAAACAAAAACATTCTGCTCCACTAATAAACGATTGCTAAAGACAATGTCATGAATGTGTTATATCTTTTTGTTGCAATCTTTTCGCCAATTTGTCGTTTTTAAAAGTTGACCTTTACCCATTAAAGGTCGCAGTAGTTCTAAAGAGATGTCGAAATGTGCATATACGATTTTGTGATATAATATCATACCCAAGCACACACCGACCCCTACGTACCCCACTCACAGACTCAGCCATCCCATTTACCCGCCCCCTAAACCACAATAGCTCGTAGTCTTTCCTTATAGTTTGAACCGTCCTGCTGAAAATGTATAATTAAATGGAAAATAATAAAATACAGATCATGAACAACATCATAGTAACATATATGCAACTGATATGCCGCAAGCTCGATTGTTTATTATGTTGTTTATGAGAACAGATAAATATAAATATAAATAACCATGATAACCGAAAGGTATTTAGTTATAATTGAAACATTACAATTATGATTTTGCCCAAACGAAGGCCAACAGGAGTGAAAGTACTTATAGTATGGTGGAATGCGATGGTAAAATTAGTGGTCCTTGATGACAATTGGCATTTTTTTCTCAATGCATCTCGATTGATTTTTGCCAATCAATCTCAGCGTTATTTCAGTACTCACTGAAATGTCACTTTTGAATTGTATAACATGCTTAAAAATAACACACATACAGCTTCAACATACACGAACCCACACCTTCCCACCCACAATCACACAGTCGAGCAAAACAAATATATTAAGGTTAGCAACTATTTTAAACTGTTACGATTTGGTAGTTCACTGTATCTTGCGAATGGTAGTGAGCTTTGGCAAAAATTGCATTGATCATTTCATAGCGAGTGTGTAGAAGAATTCAAATATCACAGATAAACTTTTGTAGGTCCTGTAGTTCTTGAGTTATGTTGTAAAGAGGGCTGAAGCAAAAACAACAAATTTTCAAATTATATGATTTGTAGAATGAACTTTTGCTAAACATCAAAGTGTTGTTTTTCAATAATATATTGATTTAGATAATGACAATCGATTTTTGGCTGCTTCGACCAACAATACCTCGTCTACCCTTAACCCAGGCACCACCACATACGTAAACATGCCCCACCACCACAAAACCACATCCTTAAACACATCCCCCACACGCATGAAGATAAATTACATCCACAATTGGTTTTATTTCAAAGATATTTTCCTTTTAGACTTCTAGTGATAATGAACTACTGAAGAGTTTTCCAACAAGTGTACCATTTGTGCTTTATTTGGGCTTTTAGTACTAAAATAAAACATTTCAATCACATTCGTCCTTACGTAATTGAGCATCACTAACTATAGTAGAAGTTTTTTTTAAAGTTTAGGAAATCACGTTTCTTGTCTCTACATTAGAAAGAACACACGAATTAATAGAAGATCACGCTTCAGTTGAGATCTTTCCTCTGGCTAAAATTAGTTTCACGTTGTTTAATGTATAACAAAATGTACCTTGAGAATTGCATACTCCATACATAAAAACATTAAGTCAAAATTGGAATCACTTAAACCCTTTATCTGTAATGTAAACACATTGTGACTTACTGCTTCTGGTAACACCTCAATTTCCTTAACATCTCGCTCGTTACCGTAATTATACGGATATCAAGTATGACAGCTCGTTACATTATGTGAACTTGAATTGCGTGCACTGATTTCTCAATTCAGCTTTGTGAAGGAATTCAACAAATTAATACGAACAGAAACGTGTTTTCTCTATAGATAACGTTGAGAATTGAATTTTGTATTCGACTCATATGGGATAGCAAAACAATAGTTTCGGTATAATGTGTTATATAATGTGATATATTTTTGTAAATTGCACCCTATACATTAAGGGATGGGGTATGAACGTTTGGACAGTATTTATTGTGGGACATTAGAGCACATCAGACATATCGAATTGCATTCTGAATACGAAGAAGTCTGATATCAAATAATTTTGATTTTTTGAAATTTGCAATGTAATGCACATTTTATGGCAAATGATTAAAAATTAATATTTTTGATATTTAACAATACTCGAAGTAAACTTTATAAATCTGATGATTTACACTTAAAGTGTATGTAGGTGGGATGAAAAGCCAACGATCAATTGAAAATTTTGACCTTTCGTATTGAAGATATGGATTTTTTTTTCCCAAAACACCACAAAAAAATAGGTCTTTTTGGGAAATAATCAATATCTTCAATATGAAAGGTCTAAATTTTCAATTGATCGTCGGCTTTTCCTCCCAGCTACATACACTTTAAGAATATATCATTAGATTTATAATCTAAAATGTGAAAAATATCAAATTTTAAAAATTTGTCATAAAATTTGTATTATATTGTGAATTTCAAAAATGAAAATTATTTGATATCAGAAAGACATTCTTCGTATTCAGAATGCAATTCGATATGTCTGATGTGCTCTCATGTCCCACAAAAATACTGTCGAAACGCTCATTCCAGATCCCTTAACATAGTTACGATTGTATGATATTGTACTCGTTGTTGATTGGTAGAGGTGATTATATAAAATATCTTGCATAATACTTAATAATAAAATACAGATCATGAACAACATCCCTGATATGACGCAAGCTCGATCATTGTTTATTATGTTGTTTATAAGAACAAATAAATATAACCATGATAACCGAAAGGTATTGAGCTATAATTGAACCATTACAATTATGATTTTGCCCAAACGAAGGCCAACAGAAGTGAAAGTACTTATGATATATTAGAATGCGATGTTAAAATTAGTTGTCCTTGTTGAGAATTGGCATCTTTTGTCTCAATGCATCGCGATTGATAACCGCTTATTTTGTAAACAAATAATACCATGTGATTATTTATGGATGGAATTGAAGGGAAATACTTTCAATAAAATAATTAATATATTAAACATAAATTTTGTTTTGTCATCGACGAAAATCCGTTCACAAATAAAGTTTTCAGGACCTTTAATATTTGACAATTCAATTCATTCAGAAAATGAAAGATTGGATCGAGTAATCATGCAGTCTTTTTGATTATAATGTGTTTGTAACTAACAGTAAACTATGCCATGCGAATAAATATATTTTGAATAAAATGCCAGATTTTAAGGGATTGGAAGAGTCATATTTTTTCAATTTTAGCCATTTAGATTAAAAAAATTGTAGTGTAATATTGGTAAATGGTAAAAGACGGAAAAGGCAAAAAAACAGAAATTATGAATGAGAGAGTTGACAGAAAGTTGTAGTTATTAGATTGTTATGAACATGATGGGTGTAGCCGCAACAAAGTTGAAGGTAAGGTCAAAGTCATCCAAGGTGAATTGAGTATAGATTGTCAGACTGTCAGCAGATATTCTTATTTCTTAAGGTCGTCTGAATATAGATTGTTGTATTGTCGTGAACTTCGTGGATGTGATTTTTCCATTGAGCCCTTTGTTATATAGACCTATTTGGGCTATTAAAGGCCCTTGCAGTGATCCCAGCGAAATTGCAAAAGAATTTAAATTGTTTATAAATTGCCTAAAAGTGAAGGCCAGGTAGCAGGCCATGTTAGCACATCTATGACAATGGCAAAGGTACCAAAATCTGAATTTTGATCATTTTTACGATTGTCCGGATGAGCAAGTCACTGAATGGACCTTTAAGAAAACATTTTTCAATTCAACTTTCAACATGAAAATTCTTGAGCATTCCCTAGTTTGTCATTGGTAGTATTTACTAACAAATGCCGACATTTCCCACCCTATTGGTTGTGCCACACAAAGAATTACTAGCATTCCAAGTACTTGTCAATGCAAAATTATGAAACATGATCTTTATCTATGGCGTTGTCTTTTTTAAAGACAGTTCTTGTTGCCAATCAGTTGTTGCCAATTACTCACTGAAATTTCACTTTGGATTTTAAAATATGCTTAAAAATAACACACATACAGCTTCAACATACATGAACCCACACATTCCTCCACCGACAATCACACAGTCGAGTCCACCCACAAACCCACATTCTTAAACACATGCCCACACCAGTATGAAGATAAAAACATCCACAATTGATTTTATTTCAAAGATATTTTACTTTAAGACTTTTTCTAGTGGTTATTAATTACTGAAGAGTTGTCAAACAAGTGTACCATTTGTGCTTTATTTGGGCTTTTACTGTAATAAAACATTTCAATCACACACGTCCTTCCGGGACGTCCTTACGTAATTGAACATCACTTACACAATTTTTTTTTTAAGTTTAAGAAATCACTTCTCTTGTCTAGGAAGAACACACGAATTAATAGAAGATCACACTTCAGTTGAGGTCTTTCCTCTGGCTAAAATTAGTTTAATGTAAAACAAAATGTACCTTGAGAGGTGCATACTCAATACATAAGGACATTAAGTCAAAATTTAAACCCTTTAGCTGTAATGTAAACACATTGTGACTTACTGCTTCTGGTAACACCTCCATTTCCTTAACATCTCGCTCGTTACCGTAATTATACGGATATCAAGTATGACAGCTCGTTACATTATGTGAACTTGAATTGCGTGCACTGATTTCTCACTTTAGCTTGTGAAGGAATTCAACAAATTAATACGAACAGAAACGTGTTTTCTCTATAGATAACGTTGAGAATTGAATTTTGCATTCGACTCATATGGGATAGCAAAACAATAGTCTCAGTATAATGTGCTATATAATGTGGTATGTTTTTGTAAATTGCACTCTGCACATTTAAGGTGGTACTACACCCCTTGATAAATTTGTGACTATTTTTGCATTTTTCTCAAAAAATAATAACACACTAGTAACAAAAGTTATGTATATTATAGGGGCAAGGAATCCAGTTACTACACTGGAATGTCAGTAACTCAAGACAAGTGGTATGTTATTTATGATTAAAAAAAAGAGGTACCGCTAGAATGTACCTCATTTCTTAACATATATAATGCACCACTTGTCTTGAATAATTGAAATTTCAGTGAAGTAATTGGATTCCTTGCCCCTATAATATACATAACTTTTGTTAGCAGTGTGTAGTTATTTTGTGAGAAAAATACAAAAATTATCAGGGGATGTAGTACCACTACCACCTTAACATAGTTACGATTGTAAACTATAATATTGTACTCGTTGTTGATCGGAAGAGGTGTTTATATAAAATATCTTGCATACTTTCTGTAAGTGGATATTTATAATCATTTATAACATTTTTATTAGATAATTTGTTCGGTTATTAAGTCCCTGAGGAAGAATACCGGTAGCAACTGCTCGAAACTTTTGTCTCTTAGATTTTATATCTAATTTGTTTGTTCAAATGTTTGTTGGTTTCGGACTTGTTGTCCTTGAAATACAATGATTCTGATCACTTGTCCCGTTTAGTACAGGGGTTTACGTTATTAATCATGATGAACGTATTCAGTTGAACTCGAAATTATAATGATATTTATTACATCAAAATACAAGTATAAAATGGTTATGAAAAAGTTTATATAATTATATTTGTGACAGTAAAAGTAAAGTATACGTAGGCTTATATTATTGAATGCAACATATCATAATGGCATAACTATAATGGCACTTCAATACTGAACAATTCCAATTTTAGAATCTGCCAGTTTATTACGAGTTAAAAATCGACTATGGACTTTCACTTTTAAGCAGAACTTTACCCAGGGATTTCGTTCTCTAAAACACACTGTCAATCATACTTGTTTATCAATCAAATCTAACCACAAGTCTAAGCATGGCCCCTACAACCCCGGACAAAAGTAGTTGCACACTTGTGTAAAAGTAGGACTGTTTGAAACCGTATTTCCGTTATACTTGACATACTAAAATGTCGCTTTCTTTGGTGTGAAGTATGAAGCCTTCCCTACTACTTTCTGCCCGGGTTTCTGCCCCACCAATCAACGTTGGGTGTCTCTAGGGGACCAAAGAAACAACTGGCAACATTGACTGGGGATTATGGGCGCATATTTGAAGTACCCGTATCAAAGTGTTCCAAACCCTTTTTCGGGGTTTTTGGTTTATTTTGATTATCGTGTTTAAATAAATATAAAACCAACTTTGACGTTTCACTAGTTGACTCATTGTGTCATTTCACCATGTTTTTTAAAGGTAGCCATTATTACATACAGTTGGGTCATTTTGAGTGACCTGGAGATATTTTTTGTTGTTAGCTGATATCTCTATAATTTGAAGTTGAAATAAAATAATTCCATTATTTTTTTTCCATACCATTTCTATAAACATGAGAGACTGTGAATAATTATATATAAGAGCCCTTACGAGGGTAAAATTGGGGGAGAGCGTAAGAATGTTTTGGCAAGCCAAAACTGCAAATTGCATCAATGTTACCAGTGAAATATTGCTGATTATCTTGTGCTTGAGGCAGTGTATAAATTTACTGACATATATTTTTTTCTGTTTTTTACCTTTGTTTATTTTTAGGTAACCGGATATGCAAGTTGGTCCTTTAGATCGAAGTTTGTGTCCAGTTTCGGATGGATTATTTCAACACAAAACCAGAGCCGGATAATCACTTTGGAAATGGAAATTCTCCTTTTTTTTCTTTCTCTTTTTTGTTGATAAATCGTTAATAGCGTACAGAATGGATTTTTTTTTCTGATTGACTTGCTGATCAAGAAATTTTCAATGCCAACATACTGCAATTACTGCAAATGGACTATTATACACCCAGCCAAGCAAATATCCTATAAAAACTGGCACCACGGACTTCATCCCGAGATTGAAAATTACACTTGCTAGACGCTCCAACACATATTTACACTTAGCTATATTACATATTTGACTTTCACTCAACAAATATGATGGGTTTGACTTCATACCGCGATCTCCAATAGGTTTCAATGGACATACTGCTGTAAAGGTGGATGGCAAATTGATCAATCAGTGTTTGACTTTGTAATGTATACTCATATCAGTGTGCATGCATTGTGGTCATTTTACGGTCCGATTTTGGACAGCGAGGACTAAAATCATTGTAAGAAAGGGAATAAGTTAAAACTGAGTAAATTGTTTGTGACTCGTAAGAATATTTAATCAATTGGATATTTTGTTTTGTATAATTCATTGATTTACTATTTTCGCCGTTCTGTCGAGATAATGTCTTAATTAATCGGGAATGTTAGGGACAAATATGTAAGACTGTGTAATAAAAGTGTTTGTTTGGTTTCGCCCGTCCCCTTTCAAGGAAACTGCACATGTAAGTACTCCAAAAGGGACAATTATACTTTCTTGCATAAGCGGAACATGTACTTATGACGTAGTTTTAGACGTCATTAATACGACCTGATTGGTCCAAACCAACTAATGGATACGCGCATTGATATAAATGAGCTGTTGTATGAGTCATCTGGTTGCTAGAATAAATTATATGATTGTTGAAATAATTGGTATCGAAACTGAACACGTAGCTCCCAAAACACCGCCAATTCATACAATAACAAAAATACTGGATTGCATAATAAGACAAGGTGTTGACGCAACAAATGCAAGAAAATTTAGCTGTCACTAATATTGGAGCTTTCCTCACGTGTGCATCTAAATCTAGTTCTCCATAAACCAGATTCAAATGCACCGTTTTTCGCACTGGCAGTTTGGCGCAAATCCAGTTTCCTTCATGCGTGTGAAAGCAGAGTGTAATAGGTTGTGATAGACGAGCGCATTTAGTTTTATTCTTCAAAGCTCAAGTTTTGATGACAAGTTAGGTAAAATAATTAAAATGTAGGGAATATAAGATTCGTTCTATTGCAGGAATGTATACATACGTATTCAGGTGCAGTTAAAGCGATTAATGTGCGATTTGCATCTGAAATAGATTTTTATTCTTTCCCAAGTATTATTGGTATTCACTACCAGATATGTCTTCTGTTAATTTCGGGCCGAACCAGAGTTCAATAATCTCGTATTCAGATGGTTGGTGAATAATTTTTACATTAATTAAAGCATTTCAGGCTTAGTTTTTCACAAAAATTCGAGACAAATTGATGGCGTCGCTGTAGTAAATCGCATATTATTGCTTTAAGGTAAATATGAATCTATGATTTAAATTGCTATCCCTTAATCATCATCTAACCATGTGATGGGATGTTACAATCCTCGCTAATTGCCAACTCAACCAAATCCAGATTCGGTTAACTGAAACGCTCGGTAAACTTAACCGCCAAATGATTTGAGCTAATTGTTGACCATCGTTTGTGTTTATATCTGCGAAATGACCTCGTAAATTTTTCGTTGTTCTCAAGAAATCATTTCGTTTGAAATAAATTTCTAACTTTTCAAATTTAGCAAAAACTGTGGTAATAATGTCGCCATAATTATACGTAACTTACATCAATAAAGACTATTGATGATTATCTTGGCATTCCCTTCCCACAAAACCATGGACATTGCAAAATGGCCACTTTTTTGCGATTTTGATATAGGGCTTAGCCGTCAAGATGAGAAAATCAGCTAAAAATTACACCAAATTTGTCTTCGTACCAATTAATTTTTAAAGATATATACGAGTGCAATTCCAAGTTAAACGAGGATTACTTTAACCGGACTTCGAGATTCGTTGAGGATAACAAAAAATCTGTAAAATTTTTGAACGGTACTTGAATGCCCTTTAAGAATTAAGATTTTTTTCTATCTATACACAGTGTCTAGCTTATTCATTGTGTGGGTTAGTTACATTAGTAAATATTATATAAAAGTGCAAAACATTAAATCTGGGGAATATAGTGTGGTGTTGTAATGTCAAGAAAACAGCTCCCGTAGGATTTTTGTGCTAAAAATTGATTTTTTTTTCATTGGTTCTAAAGGGTCCAATCTATCAGAAATTGATGGGGTTCAAATTTTCCAGACCCCGCCCTCTTACCGGGGATCCCCCATCCCCCACTGTATTTCAGCCACTCAACACCCAATTTCTTAGAATTAATCAGGAACTAGCGCACAGTCCGAGTGAGCTTTGTAAAACAAAATAAATAACATTATTTTTCTTATAAAACGTAACCTAATGTTATTGTTGTTGCGATTTGTGTATTTTATGTGGTAAAATGTAACATTCAAATATTTTTGTTGCGTGAATTTAATTATATTTTTATTATATTTGCTTGGTTTCAAAGTTGAAATGACTATTTTCATAGTAGTCAAATTATGTAAATAAAACCAGTTGTAACTGTATAATTGTCACTATTTCCTATAGTTCACATAACTCACATTTATAGAGTTCGGTCATCCACTGCAATGAATAAATAAACAAATTGTTTATAAAAAGACGTTAAGGAGTTATTATTGTAAACGCTTTAGGAGTCTGAGTCAATGATATCAGTTAACCTGATTATAATAGGAAAGCATCCCGTCGGTAAACTGCCCTACATAACAGTGCATGTCGTCTGCACACAATTAAACATCTCAAAAAAAAAGGAAATACCCCCTTAAATAATGGCCATTATTCAAGGCTATTGTATTCCAAATCTATAAAATGCGTTGGAAGTAGAATTTATTTCTGCGCATTTTGACACCTCATTTGATACGATAGCACAGAAAACAATAAAGCACCGGTCAATTTATTGTAGTGTGGTCCAGATTTGAAAGTTGCACTTACAACAATAGAAAAACACTCAGATATCATTACACAGATTTCCTTCCATTATACTGAATACAAATCAATACAATTTACTGCAACTTTCAAATCTTGGGTCAATTTAAATGTACGATGTGACGTCAATATTTAGTCAAATGAGGTGTCAAAATGTGCAGAAATAAATTCTGCTTCCAGCACATTTTACAGATTTGTAATACAATCGCTCGTTTTTGAATAATGGCCATTAGTTAAGGGTTAGTTACTTTTTTTGAGATAATAATAATAATAATAATAATAATAATAATAATAATAATAATAATAATAATAATAATAATAATAAATAATAATAATAATAATAATAATAATAATAATAATAATAATAATAATAATAATAATAATAATAATAATAATAATGATAATAAAATTTTTATCAAACTGTCCGGAAGACAAAACGGATTGCTGCCTTTTATCACATGATAATCGACATCTTTACAGTATTCACCGTAGAAGTGATGATGCACTCATCAACTGTGTATGTCTGCAATCATAGATTGAATACAATATCTCTTCTTTTCAAAGATACTAATCTTACAGGTGCGAGTGTAGACTTCTCCGTAGTCCACTTGCCCATTGTGCATACTCTGGCTATTGCATTTAAGCTTAAAACTCTGATTTAATTAATTTGTGCACAATTGATATATTTTCACATCTGATCTTTTTAGTCACCGTACTCCCTCTGTAATTTTTAACTCGGGCTTTCGCGATAAATAAACTGGTAGATTCTAAATTCAGAATTGTTCAGTATTGAAGTGCCATTATAATAATGCCATTATAATATGTTGCATTCAATAATATAAGCATACGTTTACTGTTACTGTCACTGATATAATTATAATAAATGTTTTCATACCATTTATTAGTATTTTGATGTCATAGATATAAGTATAATTTCGAGTTCAACTGAATGCGTTCATCATGATTAATAACCTATTTTTCATTTATCAAAAATCGACTATGGCATAGTATAGTGTGAGTGAGGAGCATGATATGAATATTTTATAATATTACATGTACGATCCAGGTTTGTATCCCTGTTGTTTGACATTTATGGTTCAATTCAGAGGTACCGCCGAAGAAGTGATGTAATAATCGGATTAACTACCATAGCAATAGATGAATACAATTTTTGAAAATATCGCCCGCGCTTTAACCGGGGCTTTAACGTTCACGTGGTACTTATACATTGAACCACAGATGTCAAAGAACAGGGACACAGACCTGGATCGTAATTCTATAGAATGATTAGTATCTTTGAAATGAGCGGTATTGTATTCAATCAATGATTGCAGACATACACAGGTGATGAGTGTTACTTGCTTGTAATGCATGGCGATATATTAAAAAAATTGTATTCATCTATTGCTATGGTAATTAATCCTGTTACATCATCACTTATATGGCGAATATTCAGAAATTGTTTTAACCCATTGCTATGGTAGTTAATCCTGTTACATCATCACTTCTACGGCGAACACATTGATTCATACCTATCAGGGCGAGGTGACATAGCCCATTGATGGCAAACAGGAAACTCCTATTACTATCCGGGAAATTTGTGACTGGAAAAGGTCACGATTCACACAAGTAGTATATCTTCTCTACGACCTGAAATTGACATTAAAAAGGTCAGTATATTTCCCGGTATGACCTGAGTCTCAACATTTAACCCTGTGCAGTTTCAATATGATAATCATAATCGTGCATGCAGGCTGCTGATGAAACACCATACAATATCTTGCCCTAGTTTGTGTCACAGCTTTGCAAACTGATTACTAACGCTTGTAGGAGCCCACTACGTAACAATAGCCCATACGTAACAATAGCCTAATACGTAACAATTTGATACGTCTTAGGTTAAACTCTTATCTAAAAAACTGGCAAAAAATAAATCATCCTACCCAATACGTAACAAAATCTTATTAAAATTACAATTACATTCTTCGTACTCCCACACTCTGGTGAAAAAAATTTCAAAAGTCCATTTAATCTGGTAACATTATTTTATGAGGACATAGTGACATTCACCCACTAATAGGGATTTTATTGCACCATATCCCACAATGCAAATCGATTCAGGTGACCTTCAGGAGCAGGTGGTGTAAACTTACATTTAAGCAGAATAATGTGCAAAGTCCTAGTGCATGCATGATGGGATATTATCTGAGATTGAGATTTCTTGCTATGTGGTAGGTATAATGTTACTTTAGCACAGACTTTGTCCAAAGTTAGACTGGCTGTTTCCCCTTTAAAGCAAATTATGAGTTCTGTACATATGTTTGTTATAGAATGTACACCTTTGCACAGTATATTTTGTGGGACCTCAGAGCAAGTCAGACACACCAAATTGCATTCTGAACACGAGAAATGTCCTTCTGATATCAAACAATTTTGATATTTTTTTTAATTTGCGATATAATATCATGTACAAATAGAGAGCGCCCTCCTCTAAAAATCCCAACAGGAATTAAGGGTAGCTGCCCTTATTTGCTTGTGGGATTTTTATGGGAGGAAACTTTTAGTTTGTGTCTAAAATTCCAGTTATGTCAAGGGAGCCTGTAGCGCCATTAGACGAACGTTTACGGCATAAATTTTATGGCACATTATTAAAAATTGTTATTTTTTATATTTCATGTAAAGTTGACCATCAAATGAAAATTTAGATCTGGCGTAGCAACGATTTACATGAAGTTTCCCGAAAGACCTAAAAACTTCATGTATATCTTCAATACGAAAGGTAAAAATTGTCATATGATGGTCGGTTTTTGCTCCGAGCTGCGTTAGATGACAAAGTATGACAAATGTAATTATGTAATAATATGCTATACAATATTTAGTTTTTTTAGGTGTTTTTTGTAAAAAATGTATATCGTCAATACGAAAGGTCAAAATTGTCATATGATGGACGGATTTTTCTCATTCGATTTTCAAAGTTTACGTCGAGGATCGTTAAATATCAATTATTTAATAATTTGCCATAAAATTTGTATTATATCGTGAATATCTTCAAAATCATTTGATATCAGGAGAACATTCATCATATTTTTGCAGTTTACAGCATCTTGCGAATGGAATGAACTTTGGCAAAAATTGCATTGATCATTTCATAGCGAGTGTGTAGTAGAACTTGTAATAAGAATCAATCATTATTATCGCGTATAATAAGACAACTTCTTGGCAGTAATATTGTATTTAATCGTTGGTTGGGTCCATGCTCCCGTTTCTATTTGGGTTCCTATACATCCGTATCTATCTTTACTAAAATGCCGTAGGATGTACAAAACCAATACAATTACTTGTGTTCGCTACGACCAAGGACATTTCCCTGAAGAATAAAGTCAGGTTCTGAGGTATCTTACATATGAAAAAGTGACACAAATTAAGTCCATCTATCCTTTTCAATCACGCGAGAGGAGGCAGCCGCTTATAGACGATGAAGACTTCTTTACCGCGATGTATACTGTAATAACATAATAAGTAGTACGATCCAAGTAATAGAAGACATACTCAAACGGTATAGAGGAATTGCTTCTGGGAAGATAACAGAAGGCCGCCATATGCCTTTCTTTTGTGTGTTATACCGTATGCATTTGAAGCTTGGAACTTTTTGTATGAACCGGCCTTTACATTATACGATATTATCATTGTAACATACAATTATTTTATTTGAACAATCATTACAATTATGATTATTTCAAGTGCAATAAGAAAGCCTTTTAATTTTAGAACTAAATAAACTTAACATATATTTGATGGGCGGGTGTGGGTGTGTCACTGTGTGTGGGGGGTGTGGGGTGGGGGTGGGGTGGAGGGTCGTGAGTGGGGTGGTTGTGGGGCTGGGGTGTGTGTGGGGGTGGGGAGGGGCGTGTGTGTGTGTGTGTGTGATAGTTTATATAAATACTATTCTTTCATTGATAACCTTGTGTGAAAAAGTAAAAGTAAATTGCACTTTATGGCGGGTTTTTTTATGAACCGTAATTTATTATGCTGAAGAATCTGACGACGGTCTTCATTGCACTCTAATTCAAAATCTTAATCATATGCAGACCTAAATGTATTATGTACCTGGTGATGGACAAAAATTGAAATTGGGCCTAGAGAGTCATACAAATGCGATAATTGTATTAGGTAACTATATACAGGGTGTATCAAAATTAAGTATACAGTTTGAAAAATGCCGCTAGATTAAAAAGTATGAGGTCTTTGGTCAAAATTCTCTAGTTGATAACTTAATCAACATCTTGTCCTCCTACAGCTGAAAAATCACTGGCGTGTGACCATTAATAAGGATTTGGTGGCTACTTTTGTGAGCCGAGTACAAAAAAAGCAGTTCCGCGAAGTCAATTGGGTTTAAATGCCCGGTGCTTGTTATTGTGCAGTCAAGAGAAACATGCAGGTGTACAGATCATTTCATTGTGAGGGTTCCAATCCTGTGCATGTGTGAGTTACATAACACGTGACTTTTGGTAAATCTGGGCAACTATCTCCTTACATATGCTAGGTTTCACTTGACAAGGAGAATAGCAACATTAAAATGGATACTCCACAGTACACGCCAGAGCAAAGGACCTTCCTTGTTGCAATGTACCATCGCACCCAGAGTCTAGCAGAAGTGCTTCGGACATTCCGTCAGCAGTAACCCAAATGCACGTCCCACTTCACGTGGCGCTATTTACACAAATGTTGCGAAGTATCAGATAACTGGAACGAGTCGCAATCTGAACAGAGAACATTGCGGTCGCCCCCGAACTGGAATATCTGCTGCTAATATCCTAGCAGTCCGTAACACTCTGCAGGCGGGGCAAGCAGGAGGTCAAATTAGCTGCCATCGAAATGGACTTGGAATACCATCTGCAACCTTTAACAGAATAACATGATGCAGTCATGTCTACAGTAGAATTCATCTCGACCTTTGCAGGACTTAACCCCATTAAAAGCTATTAAACCAAGATAACACTCATTGAAACAGCTCAACTGATTAAATCGGATCTTCTCTGGTTGTGCACAAGTGACTGTTTTCATGTGCGATATCGCAATAAATCTGGTATTCATAGCTTCAGTTGGGTAACCGATTATAAAGGAAACGAAAGGAAACAATGTTATGTGTGGCTTTGTTCACGAAATCAGACAATGGCGTGCTTTTTGTAAACCAGCATTCTTGAAAATGAGCAACATAATGATTTTTGACTTAACACGGTTTGGAAATAATTTCTTCATATTTTTGGTGTTATCTGTCGTTTACATGTCCTTCCTAAAACACAAAAGTACGACCCTCTCCAAACACCTAAATTAGCTAAAAATTTAGGACATGTTACAAAACTATATTGTCTAGAATTTTAGAAGAGTACTTTTAATATTGGCCGGTTATTTTTCACACAGCGACGTTAACTAGGCAATGTACTATTACCTATAACATTAACTAAAACACCAAAGTACGAATATTTCCAAACATCTAAATTAGCTAAAATTTAGGACATGTTAAAAACTATATTTTCTAGAACTTTAGAAGAGTACTTTTAATATTGGCCGGTTATTTTTCACACAGCGACGTTAACTAGTCATATCCCCATACTGTTAACGTAGGGCTATTTGTAAAGGTCACGCGTCAATGGGAAAGAGCACTGTGTATTGTGTATAGGAAAACGGACAGTAACTGCAGTATGACTCGTTTATGACTTGCGATCTTATCCCTATTCAGGCGATAAGGAGACATCAACTTCAGCAAGCAGATCACCAACGTCGCACTGTGTTCTGTCAGTGGCTTCTTGCCCGTCCTCTACGTTTCCTGGAAGATTTCATCATTGGCGATGAAGCAGATTTTGCATTAAACATGTTAAATGTTTTCACAAGTCCTCCTACAGACCTTGATGAGCTTCAGAGACGCATAATTGCAAAAGTTGACATTCTCAGGCAGGACAGACCTCTCATTAGACATGGTGTGAACGCCATGTTGAGAAGAGCTGAAATCTTCATACAGAAGAATTGTTAGCATGTGGAAGACTAAGACTAAAACTGTCAATAACTGTAAACAGTAAAGAAAGTGGTGAGACTTTTTTGTGATTTGTATGTTGTTTTGATTTTAATTGACTTCGCGCAACTGCTTTTTGTACTCGGTTCACAACAGTAGCCACAAAATCCTTATTATTGGTCACACGCCAGTGATTTTTCAGCTATAGGAGGACAAGATGTTGATTAAGTTATCGACTAGAGAATTTTGACCACAGACCTCATACTTTTTAATCTAGCGGCATTTTTCAAACTGTATACTTAATTTCGATACACCCTGTATAATTGATGTCGTATTCCTTATGCGTTTTGTTTTGTTTTTCTGTATCATATATGTATTAGGGAGATGGTAATTTCTATTTTTGACTCGCCCTGTATTAACAAAAACAGTATCGACAACTTAAGGTTTGCAACTATTTTAAACTGTTGCGATTTGATAGTTCACGGCATCTTGCGAATGGTAGTAAGCTTTGGCAAAAATTGCATTGATCATTTCATAGCGAGTGCGTAGAAGAATTCAAATATCACAGATATACTTTTGTAGGTCCTGTGGTTCTTGAGTTATGTTGTAAAAAGGGCTGAATCAACTAAACTTTTGTTAAACGTACATAGCTCATTAACAACAATAAACCAAGCAAGTTATCAAAGTATATGATTTGTAGAATGAACTTTTGCAAAACATCAAAGTGTTATTTTTCAATAATGTATTGATTTAGATAATGAAAATCGGTTTTTTTTTGTTGCTTCGACCAACAATACTAGTCTACCCTTAGCATCAATAATTGCATCATATCACGACCAGATATTGATCTGGCAACACCGATGGTTGATGTAACCTCCAGAAACGGAAGTTGTGACTGGTCTTGATAATAAAATTCTTGATGTTATGGATAAACTACAAACCTGATGAAGCTTTTCAAAGAATAACGACAACACCGTATAAACAAATCATTCTTATATATCACCTTACATCGAAGTCGTTATTAGCTCTTTACAAAGAAACAAACAACATTTAACGGCAAGCAGCGCAAACTGCCAATCACTTTAAAAAATGATTGACAGTTTGAAAGTTGCTCGCATAATTAATATTAAACATAGCGAACTGTCAAATATGTCGTATCGGATATACATGAAGCTGATAAAAGAGGAAAATTAATTCTAATGTAAAAACGCACAATCCGCTACTAGATATGATGCCAGGTGCTTTTTTGAGATTTTAAAAACAACCGGATGTGATTTGAATATGAACACTTTCTATCACAAGTCAGGAAGCCAATTTAAATTACAAAAACGCATTACAAATAAACATTATAACATAGCCTATATACAAGGTGAGTTGAAAAGTGCAAATGATGTAAAGAGGCCATCTTAAGGTAACTGAGCTCAAATATGAATTTTGATCAATGCAACATGATACTGATTCATCAGAAGCCTTGTGTGAAAAAAATTAAATAAATTGCACCGGTACAATTTATTCTTGCGACCCTTTTACCGCCATGTACCTATACAGTTTATTCTTGTGACCCTTTTATCGACATGCACACTTAATTTCGTGTCCTCACAGCAAGATAATTTCAAGAAATCACAAATGTAGGCTATGCATTGACAAAATTAGGTGGTTATTTCGCCATAACGAATATTTTGTCATTATCATTGATACTATATGTAAGCCATTCCAAGCAGAAGAACAAACAAATCTTGATTTTCTAATTATGTCAATACAGCTAGCATGTACAGGATTGTCCTCACGATCGTGAGGACCATTTAATAAGCTATTTTTAACCATTCAACAATTTGATATCCACTAAGACATAAATATAATTGAGATAAATTATGATAGATTTCATAGCACTTTCATAGCGATTATTTATCTTGCAATAAATATAAAATAATACAATACAAGAATTATTGGAAAAATGTGTATAACAAGCCAACCATATAGGCTGGACATGCAAAAATTAATTTCTGTATCACATTTAACCAAATTTCATCTTAAGCAAAATACAGATACCGCTTTGGATTAAATAGAGAGGATTAAATTGGAAAACAATATTTATAACGCAATTAAATAAACAGAAATCTCCAAAAGAAGAAACAATGCCAACTTTATTAATGAATTTAACACACAGGAAGCTGGCATCAAAACTGAATATAAAACAAAATGTTCTAGCATGCCTCACCACAATCTTTCAATCCTAGTCATTTACAAAGCATTCATTAACCCATTATAAAGCGTAGTAGAAAATGGAGACAATCTACTGACGAGATTTTTCAGGATTTGAAGAAACTCCATACAAACCATTCAATAACCCATCACAAAGCTAAGTAGAAAGTGGAGACAATCTACTGACGAGATTCTTCAGGATTTGAGGAAACTCCCGACAAAGTATTCATTAAGCGGTTAAGCCATCACAAAGCGTAGTAGAAAGTGGAGACAATCTACTGACGAGATTCTTCAGGATTTGAAGAAACTCCATCAAAGCACTCATTAATCCATCACAAAGCTAAGTAGAAAGTGAAGACAATCTACTGACGAGATTCTTCGGGATTTTAAGAAACTCCTTACAAAGCATTCATTAAGCCATCACAAAACGTAGTAGAAAGTGGAGAAGTTTATTTTCTTGCTTTACTAACAGAAAAGCGGAACACATGTGGCTGATAGCAAATTAAGGACGCCCCATTTACAAAATAGCCTCCACAAAAATCATCGCTATAATTTACAAATCGTGAAAAACGGGTGACCGCTAGCATTACAATTTCATGAGGATATAAGTTTATTAATTCTTATGAATAAAAGATAAAACAATTGTATCACTATTCCGAAACAAAATCTTAACATGTAGACTTGAAAGCTAAAATTTGTGGTTGGTTTTATTCAATACATTTACACAAATCTAGATAATGTTATCAAACGAAGGTGAAATTCAAACTCGTGAGCAAATTGGCTTTCTAAATGTCCTTAGTTGTTACAGAAGTGTCTATTTTTAACTTCTTACTAGCACCCGTAAATTTTGTGCTTAGCACATTGCTGTCTGATACCGATGATGTCAAGAAGTTACGAAAGGTAGTATAATCATTTTGACCTGACCATAACACAAAATTGCATTATAATAACCACCATCCTTAAATCAGAAGTTGATCAGAAGATTTTCGCGATATCCTTACGGATTCAGTGATAGATGATGTTGCATGGTGAAAGCGGAGTCAATATCAAGATCCGTATGTAAATAGGTGAAACAAATTGGGTATCGGATATAATAAACACGAAAACCGCACTCGTGATATTCGCCTCGCTAGTCATCCAGGATCGTAATTGCTCCGGTTTTTCGTATCATTGAAAATAACACGTTTTGTATAGCACTTTGATAATATACATTAACGCCTTTATTTTCTTACCATTTATCTTAACATAAAGTTGCTGAAATCTCTACGATATGTGGGCGTTAACCACTGACGACTGCGTGATTGTAATACTGTCGTGATGTTTGCCTGTTTTAAGTTGACTTAGAGCTGCCCCGGAGTTACAGCATCCAGCAGGTGCCCATAGTCAATAGACACTCAGCGGTTTGCAACTGAGTCGTCCATATTTTCAAGAGGGTATTACATCTATTGCGCAAAACGTTAGCAGGGTACAGGCTGATTGTCAAATTATTTTTTTGTCGGCCCAAAAAAGATGTCTAAAAACATAATCGTGATATAACATGTGTATAATGGCACCAAACCGACAGACCGATTGAATATGTCGCATAGACGGAAATACCCATGTCACACCCGGAAGATGAACATTGTGGGCTTATGATAAAACAGCTATACGCACGAAAAAATAATTGACGCAAGGACGGTATGTCGCAGATAGGTCAAACTATACTTTTTCTGATTCGTTATAATATAACCAGAGAAATACTTTGCCGTGGTTTTTGACCAAATCTGAGCAATTTTGAAACTTGAACTTTGAAATTTGACCACTGTTGACCCCTCGGGACATTTTTTGATTTTTTGCTTCATGTTTGCTGATCTAGAAACGTTGATTAGAAGTATATTTCCAGGGTGTAGGCTAGCCTTCCTTCCAACTAAACTATTGGTCACTTCATCAAACTTACAATCTCTTGCAGATTGGTTCGTGTACTTGGCCAAACTCACCACTACTATTTTATTGGTACAGCCGATTTACTCACAGAGAACTGGTTGGTAGCAGTTTAAAATGTATTAATGTTTGGTACTTGGTAGAATGTGTTGGTCAACAATTCATCCATTAATTGTGGTAACTTCCAACAGTTGCAGATCGTTTCACAAACTGGCACATCTGTGTGGCTATCTCCATAACTCCAACGTGTGATGATAAAAGCTACACCAAATTATTCCACCCTTCCTGGGTGCAATCAAAATTGCAAAGTCTATCTTAAAATGCTAGAAACTGTTGAACAAATCAATACTTTGTTCTGACAAAATTTATATCTAACGATCCGGGGGCGCTCAGCTAAAATTTTGGTAGGGGGTGTGCGGCGCCGAAGTATTGATTTGGGGCTTGCTGAACTGAAATTTCAACTTTTTTGGGAATCAAGTGAACTAAAATTACGCCAAATTATAGGCTGTAGAGCTATTTCCCCCAAATTTGAGCTAAGGAGCTACAATTGTTAGAATTTGAGGTTACAGAACTGTCCATGATTTCCAAATATGGCTCTGAAGGAGAGCCTTTAACAAATATTTGTCTTTAAAAACCGGATCAGGTGTATAGTACTTTGAGCTTCAATATTCATATACAGAGGAGGCTTAAAGGCATTCCTACAATGCACTATGATTGGGAAATTTGATCAATATAACCTAATTTTAAAGGCAAAGTCCCCATTGCCACACACACAAAATGGTAATTTTAAAACTGCAGCCAACGAGCTAATAGTTGAGACTTAGGAATGATATTTGATTTTCTTACAGGAAACATTCATATTGTCCCACTGCATTAATTTTATTCCTAAGTCTCGATGTTTTGAATGTTAAATAATAGGATGAAAACACCAGATATTTGCACACAATTCCAATGCAAGGTATGCTCAACTGTACTACATGTGTACAAAAGCCAGACATACAAGGTCAGAAACCCCATTGGGTTGTGGGAATGTCTTTAAACATCCTCTGATTCATATACTAACCTACTATGCACTGATTTGAAAATAAATAAGTGATTTGAGGCATAAATGATACTTGCATCTTGCCTTCGAAAATAGTTGTCAAAAAACGTCATTTTGCATTTAGGTTTTTAAGCCACCTACAGGAAACACATTTAGCTATTACTGCGAGGAAAATTACATCAGCCCATCAGATGCTATTTCCTGTTGGACGCCACATTCCGTTTTAAAAGAAGTTTTATTTGGAATCAAATCGCCTAATATGTTTCAGGAACACTGCATGTTGGCAATATGTCATGGTAGCTTTTATCAGGGATATTTGTCTCATATGACAGCTTTTATGAACACTAATTATTATTTTGTAACAGAAAATATGTTAGAGAATGGACTTAATTTTGTGCACTGTAGTTATGTTAAACCTTTTCTGAAGTACATCGCCTATTGTAGCTTGTTGAATAGGTTTCTATACAGATGATATGCCTAATCACTAAGTAAACAAATTATAGCTAATTATACTGACCATAGTGACCTGCTTAGCTTTTATTAACCAATCAGTTATGTGTATTGTCAGCATGTGATGGCTATAAGCCAATTGCAAACATGTTTTAATAATAAAAAAAAAGGCTAAAAATTTCCTACACTGAACAGACTCACTGCCAGATTAAATGGGCTAAATAGCCCTTGTCATGGGGAGCAGGATTAGATAAAGGCATACAAACGAGGGTATGAGATATTAGGTATTATTCCTAGCCTCTTAACCACAGGGTTGGTGGGTTACAATAGCTATTAAAGACACATGGTATGTAAGAGATGTGGATGCAAGTGGACGTTCACTTGCGTGAACAAAAAGGACCATTGACCGATGCACATACCGTTCTACCTTTACAAATGAGTGCCCTCAGGTTAATGATGTGATAACACTACCACATATTATCAGGCCCTAAGTTTGAGGTTCCAAATTCACACACAAGTGAAAGATTCAGTTCGGTATCTAACAACATAAAATCTCTCATAATATATGTCAGCGTTGAGATTAATAATACTTTCGCTATCAGTCAAATCAAATAACACGATCAGCGTTGGTTAAGGAGAGTCAGGTAGTAGGAGCCATTTTTTTTTCCAGTATTTAACTAAGAAACTGCAGTTAACTTAAATGTTGATCTTATAGGAAATGAATCAAGGAATCCAATAATCGCACTTGTTAATCCAATGCATATTTTGCTTCACCGGGCCGCCCTGACTTGGTCACATTTGGAAGATGGGTGCCACGAAACCGTAATAGGTACAAATTTAGTACTTTCTGTCAATCAAGTATGGTTTATTCTCTACATGTCAATCTTTAAATTATTAGCATAGTCCTTATAATAATGGGGGACCGCCTTGAAAAGTAAATGATAGCTAAACCAGTGAAAAATACCCCAAGACTCAGTCAGTGGCGCTCCGCCCGTACATGTCAATAGCGTCATTATCGATTGGATTAGTCGACCGTAGCAGACAATTCGATCGCTCATTGGATTAATATTATCACGTGTTAAGAAATTTGCATTGGACAATCAATTACTATAATGGTTTAGTACTGCATATTTCGGTTTAATCTTCACTAATAAGCGGGTTTATGGCTGAAAAGGTCACGGTGAATTTGCCGTGGACAAAACTGCACTATGCCCCTCCTGCGACGCGCCTTAACTGATTAATGTTTGGTACATGGTAGAATGTGTCGGTTAAGAATCCATCCATTAATTGTAGCAACTTGCAACAGTTGAGATTGTTTCACAAACTCACACATCACATCTCAATAACTCCAACGTGTGATGATATAAAGGCTACACCAAATTATACCACCCCTTCCTGGTACAATTAAAATTGCAAAGCCTATCTTTAGCTTTGATAGCTCTTAAAATGGTAGAAACTATTGAACAAATTGATAGTTTGTTCTGACAAAATTAATAACTTACGATCCGGGGGCGCTCAGCTTAAATTTTGGTAGGGGTGTGCGGCGCCGAAGTATTGATTTGGGGCTTGCTGAACTGAAATTTCAACTTTTTTGGGAATCAAGTGAGCTAAAATTGCGCCAAATTATAGGCTGTAGAGCTAATTTTTTTCCAAATTTGAGCTAAGGAGCTACAATTGTCAGAATTTGAGGCTACAGACGTGGTCATGATCAGCGTTGGTAAAGGAGAGTGAGGTAGTAGGAGCCATATTTTTTTTTCAGTATTTAACTAAGAAACTGCAGTTAACTTAAATGTTGATCTTATAGGAAATGAATCAAGGACAAGGAAGCCAATAATCTTTTTTTAAATTAAGATCAATAATTGGGCGTTTTCTCCATCCCGAGAAAAATCATGCACGGGAAATGATACCCCTTATATCAAGCCTTGGGAACTCCTTTATAAAACCTATATAATTCCTCTTGTGTGTCAGCTTTGTTTGTCTCGATATTCGAGTGCAAACACCGCTCTGGCTCCCCCTGCGACCCGTCTTAACTCAAAACACATCATTCCAAAACAGCATTGACTACAATAAAATTACGTACTTTTACACATATTTTAAATAGATCGACTGATTAAACATTTTTCTAATAATACAACAATACGAACCCCTTAAATTATAGTTTTTATTTTGTAACAACGTTCGTTTAATGTGTTGGGTTTTGTGTTATATCGGACAATCAATCTGCAATTACAGTTTTGCTGATAGCAAATTCATTCCAACCGTTCTTCTGAAACTACTATAATACTTTGTTATATCTCGTGTTTTACTGCGTTTTACATGGTTCACATACTCGTGTTTGTTCCCATACATTCTTTGATTCCTCCTACATTCGCAAATTAAATCCCCCTGGTAATTGTCACACATCATTTGAATTATATATATACTTGGCATTTCTAACAGCAGTTTAATTTCAGTATTTAATATATAATGTGTAAAATATAAGAAAACGTTTCTTTTTATATTAGCTTTATTGAGTGAAAGAGGCTAGCGTATTGCCCTAAGATAACTCACTTATAGCACGTTACTCATCTAAAAATATACACAGCTATTGTGGGAGGCAACCATAAATCTAATAACCCAACGCGTATTTTTATTTATATAATATTGTGAGCATTTTTAATTTCATGATTTTGATGCAAAACAAATAATAATAAATTACTAGTAATGTGCTGTGTTTTTGTATTTATTAAAAAATCGCTTGAAAATAAGTTAACATGATACTTATTTATTAACCTAAATGTTGGACAAGTGCGTAATATCTTTATATTCATATCACATGAAAATCGGCACTAACCGTTAATTGGTCGGTTTTAATGTTTCAATCAATTCGATAAAAACCTAATGTAACGTTAAATTAAAGTTTGTGTCAAGTCACAGGTGTACGAAAGATGTAGACTAGGTAAGCACCATTTTGGAGTGCAGTGTTACGTGTTTGCAATTGCCAAGTCAACTACATAACCGATGTTGATAATTTTGAGTCCGCATTACAACCTTTATTTGTGGGCACAAAACAAACATTTAAATCATTTTGTTTTGCGTTTTGTTAGAAAAGTGCAATGCATTTTGCAATGTAAAGTTGAAAATGCAGTATAATAAATAAATAAATAAATAAATAAATAAATAAATAAATAAATAAATAAATAAATAAATAAATAAATAAATAAATAAATAAATATATCAATAAATAAAAATATATAAATAAAGAAGAATTTGAATGCATGCCAGTATATTTTTCTGAATAGTGATTGAAGCACTCTGACATTGCAAAATATCTAGCTGGGCTATTAACATAGCAATCTATAAATACAATTTTTGAATAGATCGTTATGCATTACAACGTTCACGCGGTACCTATGCATTGACCCATAGATGTTAAAGCAATGCTGATCACTCGCACCTGTAAGATTGGTATCTTTGAAAAGAGCAGTATTATATTCAATCTATGATTGCAGACATACATAGGTAGGTGGTGAGCGCAACCTGCTTGTAATGCAGGGCGATCTATTCAAAAATTGTATTCATCTATTGCTATGTAGTTAATCTGATTATAACGTCATTTCGACAGCGAATAACAAACACCATAGAATTTGAGTTGTGTGAGGAATAAAAGACTCGCGACATTGGAGAAACTTTACGCAAACATAACAAGGAAAAGAAGTGATATACAGAAATATATATATAGCTTGAATTAATTTAAGTTTCAAACGACGTGTGCTCTTATTCAAAATTCTTAATCATATACCTCGTGGACTAAAATTCAGATGCGTATTAAAGTACCAACCATGGCTGTATTGCTTTACACCGTAGTCGATAAGCGCTTTAAAAAAGAAACTATAAATTAAACAATTACATTACGACAATCAGTACATATAATTTTATTTTTGAAAATGATTGGCATTTGAGAGTTTTTCACATCATGAACGAAAGAATAGGTAACTGTCACCTGTCAAATATACCGTATCGGATATACACGAAGCTGACGAAAAAGACACTTTTACAATTTTGTTTTAGAATGTATCAGTAAAAATGCTCAATCCGCTACTAGATATAATTCCGACGTTTCGTTGTGAGCTTTGGAGAACAACCGGATGTGATTTGAAGGTGAATACCTTCAATCAGAAGTCAGGATACAAAATTGAATTATGAAAACAGTAATTACAACTTCTGCTAACACATAGCCTATATTACATGTAGAATGGGATTTATAGAGTGCAAGAAGTTATTGTTCAAGTTAACTGCGTTCAACATGAATTTTGATAAATGCAAAATGATACTGATTCAACAGCAACCTTGCGTGAAAAATATCATCATCAGTGGCTGCGGCCCCCTCAATAATTTTGGTGAAGGGCCCTAGTACCCTAGCCCCCCAACAATCTGATCATTTATTCGGAGGTGTGATGCAAACTACATTCTTGCAATGTAAATCATACACCACTTACATAACTTTACTTTCATTGCATATTAACCTCATTTGTTTTCAGGGCAACTGCCAACCTGTATCATCTTTATTACCAACACATAACTTTGGTCAAGTCTAAGTGTTACTTGCTGTGCCTACTTTGCATGACATACAAAAGAACTTGGCTTATTTACCCACCCGCTGCTCACAAAGTGGGAAATGGAAAAAAGCTACCAATTGCTTATCTTGTAATTTAAGAATAAATCCTGATCTTTTAATTATGTATCCAGTCATATTAATCATTCTACAACTGGTCTTAAAATGATCATATCAATCATTTATCAGTCACCAGCCCTTAATAATTATGTAACCCCCCTATTTTGGGTGTTAAAAATTATAACCCCCCCTAAATTCTATAACCCCCCCCCAGTATATTCATGACCCCTCTTCCAAAGAAAATGACAGGCCCTTAGCTAGTCATCCAGGATCGTAATTGCTCTGGTTTTTCGTATCATTGAAAATAACACGTTTTATATAACACTTTGATGATTATACATGAACGCTTCATTTTCTTACCATTTTATCTTAACATAACGTTGCTGGAATCTCTACGATATGTACACTATGGGATTCTCATGAGAGTATAGCAGCTCTGCTACTCTCGAGTACCTACGTCGGCCACCAGACCCTTGTGGCCCCGGGCTTGTGGCCCAGCAAGCCGGCTACAACTCGCGAATACCTCGTGGCGTAGGTACTTTGAAGGTACTCCGAGTACCGACACTGGTACTCACCTGTCAGGTACTCCGCAGCTGAGTACCGACGTGGCGTGGGTACTCTGACAAAAAAATGAGGCAAGCGTGTTGCCATTTCTAATTTGTTTCTGTTGCCATATTGTTTTATATTGATTAATATGTTCTTGATTTATGTTTCTTATTTATTCTTTGGGCGGATAAGTTAAGTAGGCCTATTAGTAAATGAGTAAATAAGTAAGTAAGCAAATAACCAACTAAAGGACTAAGTAAATAAATAAGGAAATAGGTAAACAAGTAAATAAGTTATTAAATAAATAATTAGGTAAATAATAACTAAATAAGTAAATAAACAAGAAAATAACCAAGTAGGTCTAAATAAATAAGCAACTAAATAAATAAATAAATAAATAAATAAATAAATAAATATCTAAATGAGTATGTAAATAAATAAGTGAAGATAATAAATAAGTATATTAACAATTAAATAAAGAAAGAAAGAACTAAGTAAATTTAGAAGTAAATAAATAAGTAACTAAATAAATAAATAGGTAATAAATAAATCAGTAAAATAACTAAAGCAAGTAATGAGTTAATGAATAAAAAAACATATGAACATAAAAATACATGATGCAATCTTTTCTAAACATTTCTGAAAAATAATAAATTTACTAAATAAATTAAATAAGATAAAAATTACAAATGAAAACAACCAAGCTGAGCAACTATCAGCTAACCACTGACGACTGCGTGATTGTAATGTCGTGATGAGTGCCTGTTTTAAGTAAGAGCTGCCCCGGAGTTACCCATAACTGGTGCCTATAATCAAATGAGTCGTTCATACTGTAAGAGGGTATTAAAATCTATTGCGCAAAAGTGTTAGAAGTGTACAGGCTGATTGCCAAATTAATGTTCTGTCATCATAAAGAAGACATAATCTGCCCAAGAGATACAAACAAGTTTTTGAAAATGTTGCCAAAAAGCAAAAGTCAATTGTAGTACCAAACCGACACACCGATTGAATATGTTTTCAATTACGTGGGATCGCTATAATATAATTATTTTAAATATGTCAGCGTTGAGAATAGTAACACTTTACCTGTCAGTCAAAACAAACAAGATCCGCGTTGGTTAAGGTAAGTGGGGAGGCAGGGACCATATTTTCACAGTTTTAACTATTTAACTAAAAAACTGCAGTGTATTTAGTATTATATGTATTTTACAGCAAATGAATCAAAAAAGCCCAAAATCGCATTTCCATAGGTCTTGCGGTTCTTGAGCAAAGACCAATAATGTATGGAATTGATAAAAAAAATCATGCATGTGGAAATGACCCCCCCCCCCCTCTTATACTAAGCCTTGGGATCCCCTTTAGAGATCGAGAATCCATACCAATCCATTCCATGTGTCAGCTTACTTTATCTCGATATTTGAGTGTAGGTGTGGCTCCCCTCCGAACTCTTAAAACATATCATTTCAAAACACTACTGACGACGATAAAATGACGTAATTTTTTTAAATAGATCGATCGATCAAACATTTTATCTAATTAGACAAAAATATGAACCCCTGCAATAATATAGTTAATATTTCGGAACAACATTCATTTAACCTTGTTTGAAGTGTTACGTTTTGTGCAATGTAGAGCAATCAATATTCAATTACAGTTTTGCTAATAGCAAATTCATTCCAACTGCCATGACTGCTCTGCTTTGTTATCTTACGTGTTTTACTGCGTTTTACATAATTCAAAATACCCGTGTTTGCTCCCACAACTTCTTTGATTCCCCCTGCATTTGCAAATTAAAACCCGCTGATTATTGTCACACATCATTTAAGGTATATACTTGGCATTTCTAACAATAGTTTAATTTCAGTATTATATTATGTAACTTGTAAAATATCAAGAAATATTGCTTTTTATATTGCTTAAGCGAGTGAAAGAGGCTAGCATTTGCCTACTCACTTAAACCCGTCTAAAATTATATACAGCTATTGTGAGATGTAACCATAAATCTAATAACCCAATGCGTATTATGAACAATTATTACTACTTTCATGTTTTGGATGCAGAACAATAATGATGTTGCTTAAAATCATAAATTACTAGCAATGTGCTGTGTTTTGATTTAATGATCCTTTGGTATCATTGTAAAACAGCTTAAGACAATTGGACATTTTGTGAAGCTAGTTAATTACTATGCATGATATATATACAAAAGAACTTGACTTTTTGCCCTCTCTCTGCAATAACAAAAAAGCTACCAAGTGCTAATATCAAAGTGCTAATAAGTGCTGATCTTGATCTTTTAATTACATCAATAAAGCATGCAAACCAAACAAATCTTTTTTTGCCTCACCAACCAAAAAAGTGGTACACAGGTGGCTGATATCAATACCAACTTAAGGACGCCCCCATTACACAAAAATCATCGCTATCATTTACAAATCGCGAAAGACGGGTGACCGCTAGCGTTACGGATTGATGAGAATATAAGTTTCCTAATTCCTATGAGTGAGATAAAAACATTGTATGAACTGTCACTCATCCGAAACAAAATCTTAATAGTTAGACTTGACAGCTAAAATTTGTGGTTAGTTTTGTCAATACATTTACACAAATAATATATTGATGAATTTATGACTGTTCTCACAACAAAAATGTTCACTTACGTGAGCTTTCGGCTTGCGGTCGCTAAGCCTTTTTCAAACTGATGTTATTGATCTTGATGAGTGTCACATGACGAGTTGTTGTCAACAACGTCATGTGACAGGATGTTCCGGTAAACGGGTGCCAGGTCGTGTCATCCCTTGTCCTTGTTCAGGTTGCTGGGGTGTCTGTGAATATTAATAGCTTCCCTCACTCCTCTGTTGTACCAGTTGGAGTCTTGATCCAATACTTTGACATTGTTCCAGTCGATGGTGTGTTTGGATGCTTTGACATGTTGGGCCACAGGGGAGGAGGTACTACTAGGTCTTCGGTGCTCAGCTAACCTAGCTTTCAGTGAACGTTCCGACTCTCCGACATAGGCCGCGTCGCAGTCATCACAAGTTATGTGATAGACTGTACCAGATCTTTGATCTGTTTTGGTCTTGTCCTTTGGCGCTACCACGTGTTGCCGGATGGAGTTCACGGGTTTGTAATGAGTCCTGATGCCTTTAGCTTGGAACAAGCGAGCCATTGTCTCCGACACCCCTGGATGTAAGGGAGGACTACATTACCCTTGGCAGGTGGTCTATTTTTGTTCTTCGCTTTCTGAAGGTCTTGTTGCTTATTGTCACTTACATTACTAAACACCCAAGGCTCGTACCCACATTTCTGGAGGCTTTCTTGAATGTGATTGAGTTCTTGTTGTTTGTCTTCATCCCGCGTGATGATGGTATTGGCTCTGTGCGTGAGTGTTCTCACGACACCCAATTTATGCTGGAGGGGGTGGTGGGATCTAAAGTTTAAATATTGATCCGTGTGGGTCGGTTTCCTGTACACCACACATGACAATGAGCCATCCGGATGTCTACGGATCTTGGTGTCCAACATAGCTAAGGAACAGTTCTCCTCTCTTTCGATGGTGAACTTTATGGCTTTGTTCACACTGTTGATGTGTTCGGTGAACTCATTCACGTGATCTTGATGCATTACCGTGAGGGTATCATCAACATAACGGTACCAGATCTTCGGCTTATGAGGAGCGGTGTTAATGGCCCGTTGCTCAAAGTCCTCCATGAATAGGTTTGCCACGATAGGCGAAACCGGGGAGCCCATCGCCGCCCCCTCTTGCTGTTGGTAAAAACACTCATTGAACTGGAAGTAGGTTGTTTTCAAACAAAAAGTTAACAGTTCGATGATCTGGTCAGGGTTGAGTGTTGAGCGTTCCGCGAGAGAAGTATCATTCTTCAACCGGTTATGAATGATGGTTATGGATTCATCCACCGGGGTACTACAAATAATATAGATAATGTTATCAAACGAAGGTGAAATTTAAACTCGTGAGCAAAATGCATTTCCATGTGGCTACAGAGGTGTCTTTTTTACATTTGGCAATGTTTGGCAAGCCTACGAAATTGCGTGCTTACTAGCGCAAGCAAATTTTATGATAAGCACATTGCTGTTTGATACGATGATGTCAAGAAGTTATGAAAGTAATCTAATCCTTTTGATACAAATTGCGTTCTAATAAACCACCATCCGCAAATCAAAAGTTGATTTTCGCGATATCCAATTGGATAGATAACTAAAGCCATGTTGCATGGTAAAAGCGGTGTTAATATCAAGATCCGTATGTGAACAGGTGAAACAAATTGGGTATCGGATACAATAAACACAAAAACTGCACTCGTGATTTTCGCCTAGCTAGTCATCCAGGATCGTAACTGCTTGTTCGTATCATTGAAAAACAACACGTTTTGTGTTATAAACATTAACGCTTTTATTCATCTATCTTTACATGAAGTTGATGTAATAGCTACCATCTCTACCATGTGTGTGCGTCAGCCATTGACGACTGCGTGATTGTAATTTACATGACATACATGTAGTGATGTTTACCAGTTTTAAGTTGATTTAGAGTTGCCCCGGAGTTACAGTATTCAGCAAGTGCCTCACCGTTAATAGATAATCAGCGGTTTGCAACTTGGTTGTTCAGATTTCAAGAGGGTATCAAATCTATGGCGCAAAAATGTTAGAATGGTACACCCTGATTGTCAAATTCAGTTTCTGTCGACAGTGAAGACATAATTATTTGGTCCAAGATACGAAAACAAAATTCAACCGTAATAACTGCACTCAACTGAAACACGAATTACATTTAAATATTTGAGAGATCGAAATACCTATAACGTGGAATCTCTAATTTTTCAAAACAAATGCCAGCGTTGAGTAACTAGTCTCAGCTATCAGTCAAACCCAATAAGCTATCACCGTTGGTTAATTTCCAAAACGTAACATTCCAAAATACCATTTACGACGATAAATACTTCTGCACATTTTTTAAATAGATCGATCGATCAAACATTTTACTAATTAGACAAAAATATGAACCCCTGGAATTAAATAGTTTATATTTCGGTACATCCGTTTAACCTTGTTTGAAGTGTTACGTTCTGTGTAATATAGGGCAATCAATCTTCAATTACAGTTTTGCTGATAGCAAATTCATTCCAAATGCCGCTGAAACTGTTACATGCTTTGTTATTTCTCCTCTTTTTACTGCGTTTAATATGATGCAAACACTGCCATAACTTCTTCGATTTCCCCTGCATTCGCAAATTAAATCCCGCTGGTTATTGTCACACCTCGTTTAAGGTATATACTTGGCATTTCTAACAACAGTTTAATTTCAGTATTTAATAATTATGTAATGTGTAAAATATGATAAATATCAAGAAACATTGCTTTTTATATAAGCTTAATTGAGTTAAAGAGGCTAGCGTATTGCCCTAAGATAACTCACTTATAGCACGTTACTCATCTAAAAATATACACAGCTATTGTGAGAGGTAACCATAAATCTAGTAACCCAACGCGTATTTATTTTATCTATATAATTATCAGCATCTGCTACTTTCATGTATTGGATGCAGAAAAAAGAATGATAAGTATACACCTTTTTACTGCGATTTATACTTAACTTTGTGTCCACCGCACCACACAGCAGGGTAATAATGCACAGAAAGGCAAATGACAGAATTGAAGTAAAACATGGCTCGCATTGTATTTTTCGGGCAGCTTTTAACAAGAATTTTGGTCTTTACCGATAAATGACAGAAGTGCAATTATATCAATCGACATACTTAATAATCCAATAATTGGTGTTCAACAAATTATGTCTTTTAATGATAATTTTCCCCCTGACTGATTGTAAACTCAAAATATAGCAAATTCCCAAAATATAGTAGCAGATCAAGAATAATTATCATAACTTTGCCTCGAGGACACCAAGTACCAACATCTTTTTATCAATGTGCTTGCAAATATCAGCTGTTACCCTGGTTAGGTATTGATCTGACGGCTATTCTTCAAGAATCTGGCGATCATATTTATATTTACATGTAGTGGGTGATTCCATTGAAAATTGCATTATTTCAATGTAAATCATACGTACAGCACCTTGGATAACCATACCTTACACTGCATATTCATGTTTTCAATCTGAATAATTGAAGTCCAAAAATGAACACAAATACTAGTATATTAAAATTGAGATCCAGGGGCCGATCCAGTGCCCCTGCCAACCTGTATCATCTTTATAGAACTTCAGTCAATTCTAAGCGTCACTTTCTGTGTCTACTATCATGTATGATATACAAAAGAACTTGACTTATTTACTCCCACTCTGCAATAAAAGTGCTAATATCTTTCTATTTTAGAATTGATCTTGATCTTTTAATTACATCAATAAAGCATGCAAAGCAAGCAAGATTATTTTCTTGCTTTATCAACAAAAAAGTGGAACACAGGTGGCTGATATCAATACCAACTTAAGGACGACCCATTACACAAGAATCATCGCTATCATTTACAAATAGCGTTACGGATTGATGAGAATATAAGTTTCATAATTCCAATGAGTAAGATAAATGTATGAACAGTAACTCATACGAAACAAAATCTTAACAGTTAATAGTAGATAATTTTCTCAAACAAAGGTGAAATTTAAACTCCTGAGCAAAATGGATTTCTAAATGTGGTTACAGAAGTGTGTATTTTTTACATTAGGAAAGTCTATAAAATTGCGTGCTTACTAGCGCAAGCAACTTCTGTGCTTAGCACATTGCTGTTTCATACCGATGATATCAAGAAGTTATTCGTCAAGTTATGAAAGTAGTCTAATCCCTTTGATACAAAACTGAGTTCTAATAAACCACCACCCGTAAATCAAAATTTGATTCAATTTTTGCGATATCTAATCGGATTCAGAGATAGATAACTGAAGCCACGTTGCATGGTGAAAGCGAGGTCAATATCAAGATGTGTATATGAACAGATGAAACAAATTCGGTATCGGATTCAATAAACACAAAAACTGCACTCGTGATTTTTGCCTATATTAGTCATCCAAGATCGTAATTGCTCTGGTTTTATAACACTTTGATATTATATGAACATTAACGCTTTTATTTTCTTACCACCTATCTTTACATGAAGTTGATGTAATCTGTACCATCTCTACCATGTGTGTGCGTCAACCATTGACGACTGCGTGATTGTAATTTACATGACATACATGTAGTGATGTTTACCAGTTTTAAGTTGATTTAGAGTTGCCCCGGAGTTACAGTATTCAGCAAGTGCCTTACCGTTTATAGATAATCAGCGGTTTGCAGCTTAGTTGTTCAGATTTCAAGAGGGTATCAAATCTATGGCGCAAAACTGTTAGAATAGTACAGCCTGATTGTCAAATTCAGTTTCTGTTATCATAAAGAAGACATAGTTTGCCCAAGATACGAAAACAAAATTCAACCGTAATAACTGCACTCAACTGAAACACAGATTACATTTAAATATTTGACAGATCGAAATACCTATAACGTGGAATCTCTAATTTTTCAAAACAATTGCCAGCGTTGAGTCACTAGTCTCAGCTATCAGTCAAACCAATAAGCGATCACCGTTGGTTAATTTCCAAAACGTAACATTCCAAAATACCATTTACGACGATAAATACTTCTACACATTTTTTTAAATTGATCGATCGATCGATCAAATATTTTACTAATTAGTCAAAAATATGAACCCCTGGAAATAGTTTATATTTCGGTACATCCGTTTAACCTTGTTTGAAGTGTTACGTTCTGTGTAATATAGGGCAATCAATCTTCAATTACAGTTTTGCTGATAGCAATTTCATTCCAAATGACGCTGAAACTGCTACATGCTTTGTTATTTCTCCTCTTTTTACTGCGTTTAACATGATTCAAACACTGCCATAACTTCTTCGATTTCCGCTGCATTCGCAAATTAAAACCCGCTGGTTATTGTCACACATCGTTTACTTGGCATTCCTAACAACAGTTTAATTTCAGTATCTAATATGTAATGTGTAAAATATCAAGAAACATTGCTTTTTATATTAGCTTAATTGAGTTAAAGAGGCTAGCGTATTGCCCTATGATAACTCACTTATAGCACGTTACTCATCTAAAAATATACACAGCTATTGTAAGAGGTAACCATAAATCTAATAACTCAACGCGTATTTATTTTATCTATATAATTATGAGCATCTGCTACTAACATGTATTGGATGCAGAAAAAAGAATGATAAGTATACACTTTCGCTGTTTAGATCATAAATTAATAGCAATGTGTTGAGTACATTTAAACGGAAAAAAAACATTATAAAGAAACCTAACTCTATATAAATCCATAGGAATTTGAAGCCATCCCTACGGTAATAGAAACAAGTTAGTTCGATCTTTCGATCGACCATCGATGCTTGGTCGATCCTTATTATTTATAAAAACAATTATTGTTAATTTTAATAATGAATCTTAGTATGTATTGATATTGACTAAATTTAGCAATAATTCTCATTAAGTAGTTCTTAATCCATTATAACAAGCATCAAATTTGGTTCTGGTGCCTATATCCTTTGGAGGCTTTGGTATAATTGTATTAGGGATGACTTTAAATCTCAACCGCCGGTAGCCCGCCGGTTACGTCCGGTTGGAGCCTGTTTTTATTGGGTTTTTTTTGTATTGTTATAAACAATAGAACGAGGTTCAACCGCCATCAACCGCTGGTTTGAAGCCACCTTGGACATTCTCTACCGCACTGTACTTCCTACTACAGTGGCGAGGAAGGCATTAGATTAGCGAGAAAGATATTTCATCTGGTATTTAAGTACTTCTGCGGTCGATGTTACTTCATAAAATTTTAAATTTGGGAAAACGAATTCAATTTCAAAAAGTTCAGGTAAATGTTTCATTATTGATTAAAGCCAATTTTGCCTTGAAGTATTTGGTTTAGAATTTAGGAGTGTAAAAACGTTGCTATTTTGACCAGAAATTACTAGTGACAGAATGGTGAAGACAGTTGAAAAGGGGAGGAAACGTTAGTAGTTCAAATCGCTGCATCGACGAGTAATTTTTTCATACTTCATACAGCACAACGAAGGATCGACAAGTATCTGACTATTACTGCTCGAATACTCTAGTGGGAGCACGTGTGGCCGAGTGGATAAGGCGCCCGACTCATAATCCATAGGTCGTGAGTTCGAGCCCCGCTCGTGCCAACGTGTTGTGTCCTTGGGCAAGGCACTTTTATCCTCATTGCCTACTGGGGGATGTGGTTGGGTTAGATTTTATGTTTGTATAGTTGTTTATTTCAATGTTGCAATATTGGCGCTGATTAAGCTGCTGCCTGCAAATTGCATTGTGTCTGTTTAGGTGTGTTTAATGTACAATTCTAGCAATTTGACCTCCGGGTCACCATTAGAGTTTGAAATAAAACCTTCCCTTTTTTTTAGTCACAAGCCACTTAGAAACAGCTCATATCATCTTCGTAATCTTCATCTCAATTGGTCCAGCACATAACTCATAGCTCAACTTTTGCCGATATATCTTTTTCATGTTTCGGTCATAAGCAGTGGAACAGAGTCTCACATCAAAGATGATTATTTTAGAAAGCCACTTTCAGGAATTTTTTATAAAAAGCAGTGAATGGTTCTTTTCCAAAAAGATGCATTGCCTGTGGGAGTGGGGTGTATGGGGAATCGGGATGTGGGTACGAAGTTTATAGGAGTGGTTGTGTATTAGGGGGGTGGGTGCGTGTTTGTATGTATCACACACATGCATACAGATTATACAGTTTCAATATCTGTTTCAATTTTCCCTGCCCCGGACCTCGCTTGAAAGTTAGTTAATACTTCTCCTTATTAACCCAAATGTTGGGCAAATGCGCAATATCTTTTAATATCACATTGAAATCGATACCAAACCGTTAATTTTTTGTAGGTTTTAAGGTTTCAATCAGTTCGATAAAAACCTAATGCAACGTTAAATTAAAGTTTGTGTCAAGTCACAGGTGTACGTAAGATGTAGACTACGTAAGCACTATTTGGGAGTGCAGTGTCACGTGTTTGCAATTGCCAAATCAACTAGAGAGCCAATACTGATATTTTTTTAGCCCGTATTAAAACCTTTATTTTGTGGACACAAATTATATATTCCATTCAAATATTTGTTGTTTTATGTTTTGTCAAAGATCACGAGAGAAAAATTACTACTGCCAGTATGTGTTATTGACTAATGATTGAAAATTCTGGGTACCCAACGCTACTCATGGATACTCTCTTCTCAAAACATAACTCATATTTTTCGATGAAATAAGAACTTTAAATATGTTTCGAAGGAAAGGATTATTTTATTCTCAATATTCACCTTGTGTCATGAATATACCATTTGACTCCCAGTGGATAGGGGAACTGGAAGTTGCAAACATCTTTTTTCTTTAAATTTTCATGCATGTTTGTAAAACATTACATTACACAATGTGGGTCAAGTGGGGTTACGAGGGTCGGTCAGTAGTGATACATGTAGTTGATTGGTAACCACATATGAGGATTGTTTTCATGACATTTCTCTATGATCACATAAACACTGTACCTTTGTCTTTCAGACAACACATGTAAAAAACTTATCACACACTTGATTACGTAACAGCATTAGCATAAAATCAATAAACTAGAGACACTGCCAAATCATGCAAAAAGGTGGGCCTTTTAAATTACAGCAAAGGCATGTGTTTAAAACGTCCCAAAACAACAAAAGTATGGTACATATGGCTAGTTTTGGGCAGGAATAAGAAGTATGTCCTCGGGCTGCTTTTGGTAGAATATGAGACTTGGGTGGAAATGGGATGTCTTTCCTGACTTCAACAACTTGAAGGGAAGCAACAGTATTCCGCAAAAATGGCGAAAATGAAAAAGTAGTTATTACAAATGACCTTGATTATGTCCAAAATGAAACAGATTAAAATATAATGACTGGTCACATGTGAGAGCTAGTACTCACTACGTAGATATAATGATGCAAATCAAACAACAATCTGCGAATGCGCAGGAGAGATGACCGATACAACATGCTAGAAATTTATGAAAATTGCACAATTTCATGTAAACAGGGCATTACAAAATGCTATGTAAATGGAAATTTAATAATTCATATCATGTGATTTTTTATGGATGATCTCAACCTCAATCGAACAGAAAATTTTAGAAAATAAATTTCTCACTCAAACGATGACCTCTCTCTCTCTCTCTCTCTCTCTGTACCACTATAGTTTGTAAAAATGTCTTTCAGCCTCTTATTTTCCTTAACATTTTTCATCCAGTGACTGTAGACCATTGATTTTATGCTAATGCTGTTACGTAATCAAGTGTGTTATAAAATATTTACATGTGTTGTTTGAAAGACAAGTTACAGTGTGGTCACAGAGAAATGCCATGAAAACAATCCTTATATGGGGTTACCAGTCAGCTATCATTACATACTGACCGACCCTCGTATTTTAGTGATATGAGCTGAGGTATATTTTTCTCATGTAGAACTTGATCAGTTTCCTCGGATCGCGATGTCCCAACAGTGGATGCGCGTAGCTGCTGGCTGCCCAGTGTCCTCAGATAAGTAATATTGCTTGTGGATATGGTAGTATTGCCGACCTCATTGCTTGTGTAGTGACAGAGGCTCTATACTAGAGTTGTTTCTATCTTGAGCAAGACATTATGATCTTATCCAGTGTACTAGAATGATCGTAGACAAGAAAAAAACATGGGCATCACAAATACATTAATTTTTCAAAATTGTAGGTGAAACGTACGTCACATGCAGACCTTGCTTTGGGAAATAAATTACTCACTTATGTGTAACATTAATTAATACGTTATTATTTTAACATGAAGCGATGCCAGTAATGTCCTTCACACAACACTTAGTTGGCCTGGTTTCGGTCAAACATTTAGGGTAATACAAAGTACACAGTAATTGTAAAATGTAAGATAGTACCACATCTTATTCACGTGCAGAACCAATTTGAGCACCCGGCCCCACGTCATACATGAAAAACGCCAACAAGGTGGCTGATCTGACAAATGAGCGATTGCCAACTGACTTGAGCAATATGCTGAAGCTAGTCTTTGTTTTTTTGTTTTGATTTTGGAAAAGATAATAATTTATTCTTGATAGATTTTTCTATACAAAAAAATTATTTTCTATAGCATATTAAGTACACATACATAATTAGCTCGGGTTTTGTTGTTGTTGTTGATATTTATGTATTGATTGTACTAGTACTATATACCACTGTTAATTTTATTTTAGAAAGTATGTTTTTTCTCGATGCATATTTCCAAGTGACGCTCGCAAAATAAGCCATAATATGATATTTCCCAATCAATGTGTTTATGAAGTCAATACTGTATACATTATATTCACTTATCTGGCGAGAAAATCGTTTAGCGTGCACGAGCATTCGGTTCAAAATTTTACCCATCAGCAAATATGACCTTATTCAGTGTGGATCTTTAGGCGTACAAATATACCAATTTTTCAAAATTGTGGATCACGTCACGGGCAAAATGAACGTCACAGGCAAACCTTGATTTGAGAAATCATTTACTTGGGCAATTGATCACTCAGGTGTTATATTAATTAATACGCTGTTGGTTTAACCAAAGTATTCTAATACTTTGGTTTAACATGAAGCGATGCCAGTAATGTTCTTCACACAACACTTACTTGGGCTTGACCTAGTCTTCGGTTAAATATTTCAGGTAATATACAGTAATTGTAAAATGCAAGATAGTAGCACATCTTATTCACGTGCACAACCCGTTTGAGCACCCAATGCCAATGCCAACAACATCTGTAGTTAAGGTTGAAAACAAAATAGTCAAGGTGGGACAAATTGGTGAACATTTTTTGTGTCATACTTTTTTATCTCAGTCGATGAAATACCAAGATGAGAGGCTGTGTCGACATGGTCAAACACAACAAACGATGGACAAAGCATATGAAATATGAAATTGATAAAAGAGGAATACGCCGCGGAAATACTTATAATATTCATATCCATGAACTTGTTTGCAGTTGTAAGAAGTTTGTGATCGATACCATTTCTTCCTCCGCGTTGCAATGTACATGATGTACTTGATGCAGCAGCGTTTTACTAGACAAAATAATATTTGATTACTCCCATGTAGCAGTACGTGTATATTTAGCTCTATGTATCTATGTCAATTTGGTATGTCAGTTAGAATAAATCCATATCGTGTCACGAATATTATTCATAAAGTAACCAGGTTTTTCCAAAGTGCGGTAAGACTAATGATAGGAGACACGTTACCTGCAACCCTACCACGTACATGTAAGTGATTGGCGATACTTAATCTACAAAATTACTTTCTATATTGAAGCAGGATACTGTACCTAGATCCTGCAATTCTAACAACTACAGTTTGTCCACTCTGAAGTACAAAGTGACAACGCTCGCGTATACAGCGCGTAAACAGTGCGCAGTGCTGCGTCTCTGCTGAGGTATGCGTGCATTCAAAGTCAGCACAATGTGTGCGTCCGCGTCGGTACTTTGTATATACTTCAGAGTAGACTAACTGTAGTTGAATGAATTACAAAGGTACATTCACAGTGAAGTTCCCAAGGTCACGTTTAAAATGATCTTGTCACTGAAACAAAATCAGATCGCTTCGTTTGATGTAATCAGACTTGTAGTTGAGTCAGCTGGCGCTTAGGGACGTGGTACATGAACGCGCGATGTCATTTTAATCATTCGGCAACAGTATGATATCAAATTGTTGCGTTGACGCATCGCGTTCACGTACGTAAAACACTTACAGTCACAACATAAAGTTACAAAGCGATATGATGGAGCATGTAAATATACGGGTAGCCATGTTGGTACCTTTTGATTGACAACTTGATAATGCGAACCAATTTGTGGGTAGAGACACAAGTCAAGTACATAACATAAAACAATAAAGGAAAATCACATGATTTAACCTCGTCACATACCCAGCTACTTACTTCCTAGTTCCACATAAATCTTTGGGGCAGATGTTCATATATTTCGAAATGAAAATAATGAATTTTCTATGTCAATTTTCTAAATTATGTCATACTTACACTTTATATAATACTGATAACCAGAAAGGTTTGACAACTGTCCCGTCATAAACTTCATTATAACGCTTGCAAAAACCTTGAAGAAAAATATAGAATTTATTGATTTAAATTTAGTAGCTAGACTAATATATTGAAGTGTTCTGATAAAACAGGAATATGGGAATACTTATAATATTCATATCCATGAACTTGGTTTCTGATTGATTCGATTTCTTCCTCCGAGTCCCTATGTACATGATGCTGGAGTGTTTGACTAGACAAAATATTTGATTACTCCCATGTAATAGTACGTGTATATTGGCTACATTTAGCTCTATGCATCTGTGTCAATTTGGTGTGTCAGTTAGAATAAACCCATAACATGTCACGAATATTATTCATAAAGTAACCAGGTTTTCCCAAAGTGCTGTAAGAATAATGAATGGAAACACGTTACATGCAAAGGTCTTCACCAGATGTAAATGATTGGTGAAACCTCACCAAATGTAATTGGTGAGACTTAATCCTAACGATACAAACACAAACAGTACTTTCCTGCATATTGATGCTGGATGGTGTACCTGGATCCTTGACATCCTTCGATTCTGATTGAAAAATGAACTACAAAGGAGAGCATGTTTTAGGCGAGTTACAATATGGGAGAGTTAGGTAAAGGCGAGTTAAAAAGGCAAGTTACCACCTACAAAGTCGGACTATTTTTAGATATTCCCATGGGTAACACTGTGCAGTCCCAGTGGCGAGTTACAGTAACACTATAAAGTCCTAGAGGCAAGTTACAGTACACTATGTAGTCCCAGTGGCGAGTTACAGTAACACTATGAAGTCCCAGTGGCGAGTTACAGTAACACTATGAAGTACCAGTGGCGTTTACAGTAACACTATTAAGTCCCAGTGGTGAGTGAGTTACAGTAACACTATGAAATCCCAGTGGCGAGTTAGAGTAACACTATGAAGTTCCAGTGGCGAGTTACAGTAACTCTATGAAGTCCCAACAGTGAGTTAAAAATGTGTATTTAAGTTAAGTACTTTTACTAATAATCGAACATTATTACAAAGGTATATTCAGTGAAGTTTCCAAGGTAAAGTCAAAATGATACTATAGTGAATATTGGAATGAAGGTGACTGCAACACAGTAAGCGATGATCCCTGAGCTCGAGTCGAGTCAGTCAAGTCATAATAGAATGTCGAGTCTCGAGTGTTGAAGTTCGAATTTAAGTCATCTAGGGCTCCAATCTCGAGATATTTTAAATCTCGAGTCTTGAAATGTCGCGTCGAGTCCTGTCATTCGGGTCCAATCGTTTAATACAAGTCTGGATGTGATTACTCAGATTTTACAACTTTTGTTTTACGTTGTGCTTTACTTTTTTATGTTCCTTCCTGTCCAAATGATCAAAGAAAATACGACCACTGAAGAATTTATAGAATGGAAAATACCAATAGTTAACAGGGAAGCTTAAGTTTATAAACAATTTATTAAATGCTACCAATTAAGTCTATAAAACATCTTCCTTCAGACATGTTAAGGGCAGTTATTTATTATTATTTCTTAGAGCATTGAAATAAATATTGGCTTAGAGTATATTGTGTTTCAAATTTTAATTTAGATGTTCTTTTCTTAATATTGTTTTACAAGTAATGTCCATGCAATTATCTTCGATTTCAAATGCACTTATTCCTGACTCTGAATTTATCTGCTTTTAAAACCACTAAAAATTGGCCTCTCAAAACTAAACGGGAGGCCAATTAAGTGACCAAATTCGCGCCCTAGCGTTAACAAATATTTGAACGATTCATTTTATTTTATTTTATTTTTAAGTAAATGTTTTCGTGCCCACTGTCGTTCCTACACACATCACACACTGTTATGTCCCCGGGTTTCTCCCACGCAGTAAAGAGCTTCTTATATTAAAACCACGCATAGCCTGCCTTCAGCTTGTTTGAAATAATATTCTGTGGCACTTGTCGTCATTTGACGTCATCAAACTTTTTTTACCTATACGCAGCATTGTTCTGCAATACTTGGTTTGGGATCGAGTATTACAACTTGGAAATGGTATCGTGTTGAAAATAGCACCAATAAAAATCCAATATTATTGTCGATATTTATTCCTACATGTATTACTATCTAAAGTTACTCTCGAATACCTCGTTCAGATCTGGAGTTCATCTCAGCGTACACGTAGCGCTTACGCGCGAACTCTCTTTTGTGTACACTGCGATATTTGCGCTATTTTTAAGTTCGCTCACGCACCCCTTACGTATTGTCGACCCACATAGACAACATGCCCACCATTCCGCGGTATGAGTTGTTCATACGGTACATGGTCGTTTGATGTAACGTGCTAACGGCGGAAAATTAGCCGCTGCGTCTGTTGGAAAAATACATGCAAAACGTCAAACAATATACTGGCTCTTACATTTTTCTTTCAACATGGAATGTAGTTACTACTTCACAACTAAACAAAAGTATGAACAAGCGTATTAAAGGCGATCCCTGCGAAAGTGCGAAAAAAATTAAAATTTAGTACAAGTTACTAAAGGTGAAAGATAAGTCCTGAAAATTGTCAAAAAAAGGAAAACCGCAGTATTGACAAAGTTTAAGCCCCATTCAAATACATGGAGCTAATTTCTCTACTTAAGTAGACATGGTAGAGAAATGACATTTTCATGCAAAATGTTTATTTTGTCTTTGATACACGGTTTCGGCTCAACCACTTGCAGGCTATGTTAGCACATCTATTTTCCTAACAAAGATGCAAAAAACTCAATTTCGATAATTTTTATGATTTTCGGAATGAGCAAATCACTGAATGGGCCTCAGCCCATGTGAATATGAGCAGCAAAAAGGTTGGCTTTTGAAAGTCAGCAACAATTACACCATTGTTTAAATTCCACTTATCAATAGTGCGTCTCTATATTAGAGAACCCCACATCAGAGTGACTAAAATTTCATAATGTTGCCACTTACATGCAGTAATGAAGTTAATTTCAAGTGGTCTTGCAATGCAAAAGAAATTAATTTTCCAATTTTAGAGTACATTCAACGAGAAACAAATTTTCTGTTAGTGTTCAAAGTTCTCGAACCGGAAAGTATTTCATTTGCCTTATATTATTATTCCATTGCCGTCGGCAAATTTGGGTCATCAACGAACTGAAGAAAAAGGCAGTTTACAATATTGTGTCCTATGGTTGTATGCAGCCCTATTTTCTGTATTTTCGATTGGAAAACAAATACAACTAGACTTAGCTGTGGTCTAACCCACGAACACAGCCGTGTTGTGACCCCTAATGACCTTTGTCCCCAAAATATATGAAAACGCCCATAGACATTGGCTAATGTCAATGCATGGGTGCACGTGGCATCACTTTGCTATGTTACTTGTGGCAGAAGGGGCATTTTGAAGGTTTTTCGTCTCAGACCGGAAGTGACCCCTTAATGACATTTGACCCCAAATAAAATACCACATATGAATTGGGTAACCACAATTCATGTGTGAACATACCGTTACTGTCCTATGTTTTTCTTATCAAATAAAAAAGATTTGAATGTTTTTCCTTTTATACCGGAAGTGACCCCTTAATGACCTTTGACCTCAAACAAAAAAATACCACATATACATAAGGTAAACATAATGCATGTGTGCACATACCGTCACTCTCCTACGTTTTTCTTATCTTATAAAATTTTTTGAAGGAATTTGGTTTTATACCGGAAGTGACCCCTTAATGACCTTTGACCTCAAATCTGTGTATGATTCATAGACACTGGGAAATAGCAATGCATGTGTGCAAGTTGCGTCACCATCCTATGTAATTTGTGGGAGAAGTAGCATTTTGAAGGTATTTCGTTTTTTACCGGAAGTGACCCCTTAATGACCTTTGACCTCAAATCTGTGTATGATTCATAGACACTGGGAAATAGCAATGCATGTGTGCAAGTTGCGTCACCATCCTATGTAATTTGTGGGAGAAGTAGCATTTTGAAGGTATTTCGTTTTATACCGGAAGTGACCCCTTAATGACCTTTGACCTCAAACAAAAAAATACCACATATACATTAGGTTAACATAATTCATATGTGCACATACCGTCACTCTCCTATGTTTTTCTTAGCTAATAAAAATTTTTGAAGGAATTTGGTTTTTTACCGGAAGTGACCCCTTAATGACCTTTGACCTCAAATCCGTGTATGATTTAAAGACACTGGGTAATAACGATGCATGTGTGCAAGTGGCGTTACTGTCCTACGAAATTTGTGGGAGAAGTAGCATTTTGAGTTGAAATCACGTTTTTGACCCCTGTGACCCCTACGTGACCTTTGACCCCACGAAATTCATGTGACATGTAGGGGCCTGGTCAGTGATGATAGTGACCAAGTTAGGTCAAAATCGATGAATGCATGTAAATGCTAGAGCAAATGTAATGGTCGGCAGAAGAAAGAAGAAGAAGATCCTGTAAGAAAAAAGACACAGCCGTGACTAACGTCACGGCTGTGTAAAGATACTGTGACCGAGCAAGGTTTTTTTTTAAATGGTCGAGTTCAACACCCATATCAACCAATTGTTGATACTATATGGGGTGTTAGTATAGACCCTCTAGATCACCGCTAGGGTACAGTGGACTCAAATTGTAGGGTACGTTTTTCGCTAGAGGGCATTTTCAAAATGGCCATCAAAACCCATTAAATGGAACATTTTAGGATAAAGTCCTCATTTTATGGTTCAGATCTAATTTATTTGCAAATATTTTAACGAATTATATACTCAACGGTCAGTGCTACAATGTAAAGCCAGAGGTTAAGTTCTGAAACCTCAGGAACATTTCAAAAGGCTGCCAAAATACCACAAAATGGTAGTCCACTACACTCTAACATTGTGCTAAAGAATAACAACTCATACTGTAGTATCAGAGATTGGTAAATTTGCATAATAAATGTACCTGGTAATAAGATATCGCATGAGATATGGTGTTTTGGCAGCCATTTTGAAATGTTCTTGAGCTTCTGGCCTCGCGTTGTTGCACTGACTGTTCATTTTAATAATCCTTGAAAAATATTTATAAATCGATTGGATCTGAACCATGCAATGGGTACCATTTTGAAAAAGCCCTCTAGCGAGAAACGTACCCTATAATTTGAGTCCAATACCCCGTAGCAGTGATCTAGAGGCTCTACAACACCGTGGTATCAAACATTGATTGACATGGGTGTTGAACTCAATAATTTAATTAAGGCCCGACGTACGAGATTTAGCTCCTATTGACTACATCGAAAGATTTAGAAAATTAAAATGAATTCATATCAAAGAATTAGATCAGTAAAATGAAAGAGTGTCCGCAATGGGAATAGCCTGGGTATGTGTTATTAAGGAAATAGAAATCCTGACCTACATTGAAACAATTTTGATTCAGATAAATGAGATAAACTTTAACGATACGTTTGTTATTTGAACAGATAAAGTTTACATTCAGAGTAACATAGGCATATATAAGCTGTATCAAAATGATTGGTACCCATCAGTTTTCTTTGATAATGGATGAGAGTGATACATCACAATGGAACCTAAGATCCAAATAAATTGTGTAACAAGTCATAAACTATACATTCTGGATATTGCAAGAGTATCCGATATTCCATTAGGAAGAGGCATACTTTTCGATAAACATCCAATACACACATATTGTACATGGAAAACACTGTGACAATACGTAGTGTATTGTCACGATGAAGACCGTGCTTGGAAGAGTATGCTGTATGCTAGTATACGTATGGTCACGGTGTATCCCGTTGTCAAAATACCACGTACTTTAGTACAGTAATAGCGCCCTCTGTTGGTCATAATTCACTTTAAAACGTATTTTCAACGTAGTGAAGAAATATTTTAGGTAATATAACACTATAGAATATAAAAATTATAAGCCTGCGGCGCAACCTTGAACAATATTGTCTTAGCAATATTGTCTTTTGAGATAACGCCCCGTAGCCACCCCAGCCAGCCCCATACCTCATTTTGATTTTGAACATACCAATATTCTGCTTTTTATATTCTATGGGGTCGCATATTACCTCAAATATTTCTTCACTACGTTGAAAATACGTAATTATGACCAACAGAGGGCGTTATTACTGTACTAAAGTACGTGGTATTTTGACAACGGTATACACCGTGACCATACGTATGCTAGCATACAGCATACTCTTCCAAGCACGGTCTTCACTGTGACAATACACTACGTATTGTCACAGTGTTTTCCATGTACATACGTAGGACCATAATTTTAACGTAGGAGATTTCGAAACTAGGGAACACTTTCACACATTATGAGGGTTTTTCCAGCCCACGGCCGACGCATTAATTCCTTCTATAACAAAAGATAATTTGGTTCAAGTAACTTGATTTTTTAACGGAAATGTTTATTCTGTCGCTATATCTTTTTAAAATTGAAGTACGCTTGACATCGGTAACGGTGATGAAAATACTTTGCAAGGTTTCACGCCACTTGAACATTTGTCATGAAGAAGTATAGCAATGGCGTATTCACCTTAGGTTTTCCGCCTCAGTTTGATATCGTTCTTTGAGGCAAACATTGCCAAGCCATGACAAAGGTGTTTCTATTAGTATTACACTAACAACGCGCGCAGTATCAAGGATGTCACATCGTACCCTCAATTACGTAACTAGACTATATTGCTATTCACGTACAGCCATTTTGTGCTACAAAGCTCGAGTAGAGGATAGTTTCTAGTTGCTGTTATCAAACGACAGTTGCAAACCAATTTAGTAAAAGGATCAAGTTATAGAGACTTAAGGTTTTAAAATTATTGTATAACGTAATGAAAGATAAATCTGTGACAATTATTTTGCATTTGAACTCTTGATATTCATCAATCACAGAATTAATCACATGTCTGATAAAATTGAAAGTATGGAACGAGATTTTTATCTTGACACGGCTTTACACGCCTAATTTGTCTAATTTTTCTTTGAATCACATAGCCTTGTCTGCCGTGACCTAATTTACGCATTGAGATTTTTTTTCGATAATAATGTTTTGTTACGTGAGATTGTGAGGCAGTTTTCACAAATGACAAACGATGATAATCAAAGAATGTATGCAATGCCATCAAAAACAAAACAAAACCTAGTCTCACTCGCGTCTCACCGCTGTGGCAGGGGTTCAATTCCCCGCGGTGTCACATGTGAGTTTGGTTGCCTATCCATGCTCGTCCTCGCAGGTTTTTCTCCAGGTGCTCTCCTCCTGCATCTAATATCTAAAATATTTTTCTGGAATGGGGAGTAGTTTATACACTTACAATCAATTTTTGCGGGCTCCGCGCACTTTCCTTCCACCTGACACACAGCCGCATATTATGACTTTTTAGCCAAATTTGTTTTTGTGGAAGAAGGGGTCATACAAATTTTCAGCCAGAGATAGGTGGGGTCATAAAAAATTTCAGCTCCCAATTGACTCCGGTCACCGACATATTCTTGAAGGCTCCCTTCCGAAGAAAATGACAGCCCCATTACACACTTAAAAAAGTTCCTGCAATCTTATTGGTTCTTAGCCGTGTTATATGAGACGATGTAACACGATTCAGCGCATGCGAGTCGACGTGATTCGCGTACGCGCTATTTCAATCAATGTTCATGTATGTATACAAAACCATGCCATTCACTTATTATGCTCTAGGAAATATAATACACGTTGGATCAAATGATCGGTACACAATTTATCACTTACAACAAGCTGCACCTGCGTGTCTGCGTGAAGGCAAGCGAAAAGAAGGGAAGGTAAAATCTCCTTAACATATTTGACCTCTGCCTACCTGAACACCATTACACTAACCCGCCATGAATTATAATGTATGCATAATGTGTGTAAACTAAGTTTGTAATATGCCAATGTTAATGTTTGTGCAGGATCATAATTATTTCAAACCCTTTTCCACCAAAAAAACCTTTTACCTGTCTCAGGATTAATGTTTTTTAAGCGCGTGTGTTTATATGATAGAGCATGCAATATTGCGCCATTAGTGCAAGACATTTTAAACCTGCTTCTGTGGTATATTTAACAAGTATATCATATTAATTGTAGAAGCTAGTTAAAACATTGATGAACTAATTGATTAGGTTGTTATATGATATTTTGTGTACATAATCAAATGGAAGAGAAGAGTTTATTGCCATCTTTGTAAGTCGATATATGCATGCAACTGAACTTGTAATGAATATATCAATATTCCCATTTCCTCGTAACCTTTGCACATACTTCATGCCTTGCAGATGTAAATTTAATTGAACCACAGTATTACCATCAATAAATCTGTAAAAAGCAAGCGAGAAACAGAACTTTATGTAATTATTGAACATACAATTTCATACTAAACTTGAGAGCTAATCGAAATCGTTCTTGCAAAAGTAGGCTTATGTTAAGATAACCAACTTTGCAATGCTTTAGGGGAAATGACGCGAAAATAATCATCTCGTTAGAATTTCCTCTGCTACGTAGACAATAGACCCTAAGGTCTACACGTAGGCTAGCAGAATTGGTTTAATTTTAAGGATGTTGTAAATGATAAGCAATTAAGGTAAGTATGCGTTAATTTTTATGAAGAAGCACCTTTTTAACTACGACATTTTTTAAACTCTCAGCAGCAAATGACCTGCTTTTGGAGCTACTCTGCAACATGTTAACCAAACAGAAATGAAGTCTAATCAGTATTATGACACCTGCGTGTTTATGCGTCCTAAGCAGTAGGAAACAGGTGATTGCCAAAGGAAATATTGCCACTAAATCTACATGCAGTTAAAAGTATCACTCACTCGACCATATTTCTTTGCCACTTTGATATGTACATAAATTGATACTGGGTACAAATATGTTTTTAAAGCTGCCTCATGGGTCAAATAACATTAAACGAGGATAATTGATTTAAAAATATCTTTTAACCAAAGTGTCGATGTATGAAATAGTACACCCATTGGCTTTCAGCACTTTCTGATAAGACGCAAGTCTTATATTCTCGCTGACGACATTTTATCGTATTTAAAAGCTATATTTTTGTAGACATAATAATGTTTTTGAAAGTCTATAATGGAAGCTCAAAACAGATGTATTAATTTCGATTTTGTAACATTATTCTTGTCCGTAAATATTACTTACGTATTTAGGTAGTTTGTAAGTTGTAAGCCAACTAGCAGCTTTGAAACTACTAGTATTGCCACTTGTTCGCCAAGTCTAGACTTACGATTAAATTTTCAATATTGTAATTTGACTGCAGCATTTCTAGCTCGCGTCTTTTTGTATTGACTCTGCATGGCTAATGTAATGCTACAGGCAGAAAGATAAATGGCACTAAGTTTTGAACACTATGATCGAAATACCCTCACAGCAACAATACGTTAGTGGATTCTGAAGCTGAATTTATAGCTAAGACGATCGTGATTAGCGATTGAATTTTGACCAGTTTTAACTGAATCGTTCTTTCAAATGCGATGAGTAACGGCAGGTTATTGGTTAGAATTCAGCTGAACGTTGTCGCTGCCTGAACTATTAAATCAGATTGAATCACGATATTAATAAGCGCCAATTTTCAGGTCCTCCTGAGAACAAATCAATTTCAGTTTGTCGTACGTTAGCATGGTTAGTGAAACAAAGCTAATTCAAGGTACTACTGCTGAAATTAAAGTTGGGTCAATTCATATTTTGTTTTCCATTTGGAGAATCAAAACTTTGTACGATACCGTATAGTTGTTGCAATTTACCAAACATTGTAAGTTGTATTAGTACCAGTGCAAACACCAGCAAAATTGGGGCGAAGAATTTTGACATTTTTCTGTACTTTAAAAACTGATGAAGATTTAATGAATCGCGTTTTTGGGGATCTGGTTCCTCTCTTGTTACACCAGTGTTTTTAAAATTTGCCCCTATAATGACAATGAAAAAACGACGACGATGATGATGATGAAGTCGACGACAACGACTATGATGATGATGATGATGATGATGATAGATCATTGCGATGCAACTATTAGCAAATAATAGTAATTGAGCTTTTACGACATTTTATGGTACTTCTCTTCAAACTTACCCAGGCGGTAAAGTATAAATAAATTGTATTTACCGATACCGTCGACATCTTACTTATTCCCCTGACGAATAACGATACGCTACAGTATGCGACTTACGATTCAACTGATGTTTACGTTGTGTTGTCTGTATATGACGTAAAACTTTTCACAAAGTGCAAAGATGTTACATGCCCAAAAGATGTGAATCACTTTTAAACGATTCACATCTCTTGGGCATTTCAATGAATAATGGTATAAACAATATACTGGTGTTCAATGAATATAGTTAATAATAAAGCAAAGTACAATGTATAAGAATAACGTAAAATTGCTATACAGTAGGCCAAAAAATTAAGGTACCCGTTATGTTTACCCCTGTATATCCTAAACAAAGACAGATATGTCATAATTGGAACAAGCAGCCAATAGCTGCATCTTTTAGCTCGAATTTAAGACCTCATTAGGTGAAATTGTTCAAGAAATAAAGACACGACGATCCAAAACCCCAAGGAAGGCGCCTATTTAAAAATTGCAGTTTCCTCCATTGCATGCGCTATTGATTTATACACAAAGCGTTCGCGAACAAGGGAACTAGCGCTGTGCTTCCATTGATTAGCACGTCAAAGCTAGCGCCATGCTTTCATTGATTAGAACACAAAAGTGCAACTTTTGATTTCGTCTCTTCAGTAGGATTTAGATCACCGTTTCTTTAATTCTCAACAAATAAGGACTTGAATCAGAGCGAAAGAGTTCAGGTATTAGCTGTTTATTTTAATTTTGACATATTTGTCTTTATTTAAGATATACAGGGGTGAACACAACTGGTACCTTAATTTTTTTGGCTTACTGTATTTTATCTGTGATTTCAACTTATCAATATGACCAGCTATAAAAGTATAATATTTGTTCGACATTTCTTTCATTTATTTAGCATGCGAAACACTTTCATCCTTTTTACATGTTTTAAGGGACTTTCTGAGTCTAATAATATATTTTGTGTAAAAATTGCTGTGACAAATATTAAACATTGGGGGCGAAAAGTCTCAAACAAATTTTATTTATTGCTTGAGTCCTTGCAAGATGCTCTTTTATTAGAAATAAATTTGTTTAAATTGCTACTTGACATTTTCAAAATATCATCGAAGATCTCAAAATAGATGAGGCCCTTAGGTGCCCCTCAAGCAACAAACCACTCGCTTATTAAGGGAATATTGATATTTTCTTCATTTGCATATCGACATAGAGTTTCTGATTACAATAGTAAATCTGATTATACACCCCAGAAAGGCGATATCATTCAAGAGCAATTAACCTGGGGCATCGGGGTATCCCCCCGAGATGAAATGCGAACTGATTGACTAACAACGGAAAAACGATCACAAGTTTTAATCATTACCTCACAACGATCTAAAACACTGCAGATCCAAAATAAGGATGATGAAAACAATAATTTACACTGTATTGTTTTCTTTGATCCAACTGTTCGTGTCAAGTGATACATTCTACAAAGGAACTAGTCAAGTGTACGTAAATAGCGAAAATTTACTGGACCTATGAGCGCAAAAGGATGGCCCCACAATTAGACGAGCCTTTTGGTGGTTTCTGGTATAAGCTTGTAGCACGTTGGGGGCGACAAATCTTAATATAGATTTAATAATAAATTTAGATAAAGATGCCACGTATTAGTATAGTCTTAACAAGCAGAATGTTAACATATACAAATACATAGATCGTGTCTTTGTTTTATTTAGCATTAAACAATAAGCATGCATCGTAGTCTTTGCTTCAGTGTGGTTGATTATGGAACAATCAATAATACATGTATACGAAACCAACATCTAGATATTACTGATTACAATTTATTAGCCTCCCAAAAGTCAACTTTTCCGCTACTCACGGTAGCAGGTGATAAGATCATGTCCTTCTTATGTGTTCAGGTTAGGTGAGGCTTTCAGCACATTTTAGAGGTTTCTAATGGCTAAGGGGTGCATTATTAGATTTTCAGGGGTAAAAAACATTCAGCCACTAGATGAACTACACAAAATAAAAATTTGGGTACTATCAATTTGGCCACTGAAAAAAAAAACCGGCCAAATGAACGGCTAATCAGGCTTGCAGCAAAATAGTCACAATAGCTAATCAGAATTTAAAATTTAAAACAAACTAATAAGTCTTCACTCAAACTCATACAAACTCTAACATTTCTTATGTATTTCTTTTTTTTTTTTTTAATTACCTACATTTTTTCACATTTTAGTTTTTGTAGCCTACATGGAGTGTGCTATGGTTGACAATTTCAAAATATCCTCGAAGATCTCAAAATAGATGAGGCCCTTAGGTGCCCCTCACGCAACCATCCACTCCCTTATTAAGGGAATATTGATATTTTCTTCATTTTCATATCGAAATAGAGTTTCTGATTACAATAGTAAATCTGATTATACACCCCAGAAAGGCGATATCATTCAAGAGCAATTAACCTGGGGCATCGGGGTATCCCCCGAGATTGACTAACAACGAAAAAACGAAAGTTTTAATGATTACCTCGCAAGGATCCAAAATAAGGATGATAAAAACAATTATTTACACTGTATTGTTTTCTTGATCCAACTGTTAGTGTCAAGTGATACATTCTACAAGTCAATTGTACGTAAATAGCGAAAATTTACTGGACCTATGAGCGCAAAAGGATGGCCCCACAATTAGACGAGCCTTTTGGTGGTTTCTGGTATAAGCTTGTAGCACGTTGGGGGCGACAAATCTTAATATAGATTTAATAATAGATAAAGATGCCACGTATTAGTATAGTCTTAACAAGCAGAATGTTAACACATATACAATATTATACATAGATCGTGTCTTTGTTTTATTTAGCATTAAACAATAAGCATCATAGTCTTTGCTTCAGTGTGGTTGATTATGGAACAGTCAATAATAATCCAAACCAACATCTAGATAATCTCACACTGATTACAATTTATTTGCCTCCCAAAAGTCAACTTTTCCGCTACTCACGGTGGCAGGTGATAAGATGTCCTTCTTATGTGTTCAGGTTAGGTGATGCTTTCAGCACATTTTAGACGTCTTTTTAATGGCTAAGGGACGCAATATTAGATTTTCAGGGGTAAAAAACATCCTGCCACTAGATAAAAAAAATTAAACTATCAATTTGGCCACTGAAAAAAAACCGGCCAAATGAACTTCATCTTTTTTTAGAGTTTCATACAAATTCTAATATTTCTTATGTATTTCTTTTTTTTAATTACCTACATTTTTTCACATTTTAATTTGTGTAGCCTACATGGAATGTGCTATGTTTCCAAAGTTTCACTTGGGATGGTGTATAAGCTTAATATCTAAATTCTCTCGTCAGCTTTTTTTTTTTTTTATTAAGTGTTAAATTGTTTAGACTTTAAAAAAAACCATGATTACACTGTTCCATAGACAATTTGCTGTAATTTCGTTCTGCTGCACCAGAACGTAATTCAAATTTCACGATATTTTTGCTAAACGAATTAATCTGCAATTTTTTTTGTACATAAACATTATGTAGCCAGAGGTTTCCAGTGGTATACAAAATCTCAACTTTGTTTGATAAAAGTGGGGGGATGTTGTGGATCACAAAATGCCCTTTTAAGCATACAGGGTGTCCCAGAAAAAATTACCGAGTGAATAAAATTGTACGTAAGTCGAGAAATAGACATCAAAATAAAAATAAAAAATATAGCGCATAGCCTATTCTGTTGTGCATCACATACGAAAATTTGATTTGATTCGGTTGACTGGTTCCGAAGAAATGAACGATTGCATAATGCGTGCATCAATGCAATGCAGTTCATTCCAAGTTTGATCAACAGGCGCTTTTTTCATACTCGCTCACCGCTTCCTAAAGTTTGTGTATTTCATTAAATTTATCTATTAAAATCCGACGGTGTTATGTCAGTCATGCTTTCACTGAAGATGACTAACAGTTTGTCCGAGAAAACTTTGCTTTCTGCAATTGAAAGCTCTCCAACTTTAATTCTTTAGGTTGTGCAAATATACTTTAAAAAGAACATTTGAGCCAAGAATGACAATGATCAAGTGCTTACAGCTTTACGTGTGATCTTTGATACCACGTAACATTAATGTTGAAGTTTTAAAACATTTAAACATTGCATCACAATTTCTTGGAAATTGTGAGTGTGAATTGTGTGTGTGAGAAATTTTTAAGCCAGCTGGAATTCTTTATGTAGTAATTCTTCATGCAACATTTATATCAACATTAACGAAAAAAGATATTTACAAATACCGAGCATCATCTTACATGCAAGCTTTCATTTTCAATATTGTGCAGGTTTTCAAATTTCAACAAAACCCAATTAAATGTTTTGCAAGAAATAGGTTGTTTAAAAAGAACGAAAAGGATTTCATATTGCAACATATGAAGCCCATTGACAGTTTAACCACTATTGCGCATTGTGTTGAAAGATCTTTATTTCAAACTTGGAATGAAGTGAATTGACACATGCATTATGTAATTGCTCATTTCTTCGCGATCAGTCAATCGATTTCAGTAAAATTGGCGTATAAGATGCAGAATAAGATGGGCTACACGCTGATGTTTAGATTTTTGGATTCTGATGTCTATTTTTCGACTTACGTTCAAATTCATTTACCCGGTAATTTTTTTCTGGGACACCCTGTACATATGGATATCTATTGCCCCCCTCTCTCTCTCTCTATCTCTCACTATGCTACACTGTTTGTAAGTCTCTCTCTTTCTCTTCCTCCCTCTTTCTGTTAACATTTAATCCTTTTCATCTCTCGCTCCATCGTCTCGGCTTTCCTACTGGAAGTTTATGAATTTCATAACATTTCCAGAACGCTCTGCTTTCCGCAAATCATGGAAATGGATTCAGTTCAAGGTTCCTCTTTAATATCGTATAACAAAGGAGATTCGGAAGAAATTACGTGCAATGTGCTACCTAATAATTCAACACCTCGAAGGAATTTATTTGATTCTGCAAGTGGATTTGTAGGAAAAGGGCTCAATAAAAATTCCCTTTAAAAGGGAAGGCCAGCCTCAATGCAGAAGAGGTCTTGTAAATAGTTTGGGTCACCGTGAAAGGCATTTTTTAGGATCACGCTTACATCCATATGTTACATGACAGTTCACCAAACCATCAATGGTGAGAACATGCACACTGAAACAGCAAAAAGCATTAACTCCTATAACTCCTGTCAACTCTTTAATTCATAAATTGTTCTGTGTTTTTGTCTTTACTGCTTTTTACCCATGCTTATTATTAAAATCAAGAAATACACTGCAGTTGTTAGTTAATTCGCTATGTAAACTCAACTTACATGCACATTTTATTTTAAAATGATTTTATATTATTTCGCAATGTATAGTTTACTATAAAGTAGATAGTGGCAAGCACATGATAAAGGACTGATCATTCACTACAATCTTCACTTTTAAACTGTATTTTTTGAATGTGTTGATTAGTCCGAAACTCCTGCAAAGCTATGGACATGGCATCTTACCTACTCCATTCTGTAATAGTCTGCATTGTGTGTTTTCTCAGTCTTCAATCATTTTGTTGAATGTAATTTTATGAATCAAATAAAAAGATAGAAAGTGGCCTCACTTTAGTTATGTGTCATTTTACAGTATTTATAATTTATACAGTAAGACAATAATTTATTTATTTTCTATAAGTGCATGTCAAAATATGGGATATATTGTTCAATATTATAGCTAGCCCCATAAAACTTTATTTTCCATCAGATTTTTCCCGTTGAAAAGACAAAACTGATGTTAAAGATAGCAATAATATCATCAATAACATTTTGAGTCAATTTTATCCATAAAACGATACAGGATAGGATAGATAATTACTTTGACTTCAATGTGGTCCATATAATGAAGATTTTGATTCTACAACATTATTAGATCTGTTATCAGCATATCAATTATGCACTCACAGGCAACCAAACATCATGCTATGCTCAGTAATCCACTGATAGTGATATGACCTCGTTCCAGTGATCATTCCCGGCTAATTACTAATTGTTGACCATGTCCTTTTTTTTGATATGCTGATTGCTGAACAAGTTTTTAAATGTGTAGGCCTAACCTATGATAATTTTTTAAGTCATAATTAATTCAAACATAACTTTGGCAATACTCAATCGTTTTCGTTCGTTGAAACGGCAAAACATACTTTCTTTTCCTTGCAAATCTAATTAGCAGACATCAAAAACATTTCCACCACAAGAAGTAAAAAAATTTATTCATACCAATAGAAGAAGGCTATAATCTTGGCTAATCTTTAGTGTACACAAATCCCATCTCAGAAATAGGTACCAGCCCTATGGGCTGGCGAAAAGAAACGGTTAAAGGCCAAGGTTAAAGGTACTAAAATATTCACACTAAATTTCAATGGACACCTAAAGATAAACTTTTCTATTATCAGTCAAACATTCGTTAAGGTAAGCAAAAATGCAGAATATGTTTCGAATAGGAACATCCATACGAAATGCATGTGATAATGAAACAATATATTGAAGATTAACTTTTCACGTTTGCAACTGCAGACGAGAACTTTGCAGGTCTATGACCCTATCGGTAATGAATATTCTAGATCTTTGTCATGCCTAAAACGGATATCCTGAAAGGGGTCAGCGTCTTTCTAAAACCTGTTGACCTCATTCTTGTCATTAAAATACCTTTCGTAGAAAGCCTTGCACACGTGTGTTTTTTTCCTTTACATTGTTAACAGTGTAAGAAATGCAAATTTTTGTCAATTTTCCATTTTCTTTTATGCAATTATAAAACTAATCGTGTAAGAAAAATAACGGATATATTATTCTCCACATGTAATTTAGGAAAAAATATTAGTTAAAGCTTGAACACATCCCTAGTATTAGGGAAAAAAATACTCAATTCGAATAAGTATTGATGGTACTGTTTTTATTGTTTGATTGGCGCTTCATAGTCATTCAGTTACACTGAAAGCTGTAAAAGAAAAATAATATGCCTTATGTTTCACCCTCCACTGATGGAATAATAGCAACTTGATATATGGTTCAGAAGATGGTAAGGTTTACATTGGTGCAATAAGATGCAAATGGCGCAGAATAAAAGTTTCTTATTCAAGATTATCCTCACTTGACTTTAATCAGTACTTGACTTTGCTGCACAGGCCGGTAGGTCCCCTTGATCTCCTCCAAGTCATTCTCCTCCATTCTTGTCTGTCTTATGCTAGCCTTTCTGCCTCCTATAGGGGCATTCCTGCGTCCTGTCTCACTTCGTCTTTTAATCTTGTTGGATGTTGTTCTGGTTGTCTCAGGACGCCAAAGTCATTCTAGAAGGCTTGGTGTAGGAGTCGTTGCATGGCTATTCTGACAACATGCGTAAACCATTCTCCATTGGGTCTTGTTATGTTCAGCCTCTGTCTTATACTCGTATCTTTGTTTCTTATCTGGTCCATTAAACTTACACCAAGGATTGACCGGAGGCATCTCATTCCAAATACCTCATATCATAGGTGGCAATAGGAGAGAATTGGTGCTTTGTAGATTTCAAGTAACCTTGATATGTCTACATTGGACCGTGCTGCTCTTTAGTCTGCTAAATGTCTAGTATGCTGCCAATCTGGTGTGCCTCTTAACATCTTCCTCTACTGTTGGAACACTATTGTAAAGGAAAATAAAAAAATATATCCCACTTTGTCGTTGATTATGATGTCACGCGGTTCTTAAATGTTTCCAAACTGTTTCTCTCTAGATAGTGTCAAAAGCTGCTTTGAAGTTATCAAGTTCTGGTGAATTCTATAATTTGTCGTGTTTGTTGTACCTCTGCAGCTTTGTTCCTCCCTGAGGTGGTTGTCTATAGTGTATTGGGTACGATTTAGGACAATTATCCCAATTAATGTTAAGCCATTGTTGATCGAACTTTCAAGATCATTAGAAATCTGTTCATGTGATGGAAGCTTTTTTTTATTGTAATTCTGATAAAACTTTGTAGTACAGAAAAAAAAAAGTTCCACAACCGAAGACCCGGTCAATGACGCGTAGGAATGTCACCTTCAAATTATTTTCAATTAGATAATTATATTTGTCTTGTCAGCGGCTTATACCTTCTTTACTTATCACACCCACTTAAAGTGTTAAGGTCAATTTAGACCCTAAAGCATCGTGACAGCTTGACATATTCAAAGAATAATAACGATTTATTTTAACTATGAGTTCAAACGCATTGTACAAGGTAAGGATGTTTGCACTTCTAGTTCTGTAGGTTTTGTGGTTCTTAATTTACTTAAAGATCCTTAAAAATACCATAAATTGGTAGACCAAAAGCGTTACATTTATACACAGTACATTGGCCAGCCAACTCATCTTCTATAGCAATAAGATACATGGCAAAAAGGAAGCGAGCAACAAGATTACAGAATACTGCATATAAAAAGAATAAAAATTACAGCATTTGAATTTTACAACAATCTATGATTAGTTAATTGTTGCACCTGTCCGGATCATCTGTTCTTACACCTTCTGGATACCTCGAGCCTTGATCAGAATTTGACATAAATAACTTAGTCTGAAACACCCGGAATATTAACAGCTTCAAGGTATTTCAGATTTTTATAACCAAAAATTCTATATTGTAGAAATGAACATGTTATATTATAGCTTTATATAGAGTCAATGCCGGTGGCAGTGATGATTCTACGTTCATTCATATGTCCGTAGTATGCGCTCGTTGATGGATGATATCTTCTTTGGTATTTAACTACTTATCTATCAATCACCGCATTTCACTCTACTCTTCGCGCGGTGAAACTCCTGACCAAGCTAAACATAATAAACTTAAATAGATGCTATAGAAATGTAGTTTATTAAACGGTGCTATTGCAGCCATTCCTTAGTATCCTTTAAGCGAAACCCGTTGCTAAACACATTAATAACTAACCAATACACACCAACAAATGTTTTTTCTACTGTATCTGAATAATTTCATGTTAATAAAGTATGCCTGTATGCCGACTCGACCACAAAATATCCCACGCTCGCTAACGTACCATACCGTAAGGGCCCAGTACCGGTATTAACATAAAATAAACAACAGATTCAAAGTTGAATATCTAAGGATTTGCAATGACTTTCGCGTGTTAGTATTTGTCCTTAAGAACACTTTCTCTTTCTACATAATTGGTTTTTGAATAATACATTCCTGTCATAGAAGAAAGGTTCAAATAGCATTAGTAATGGTATTCCACATTATTAACTCATATACAACATTTTTTTCCTGACAGAGCATCAAATATATTATTCCAACAGGTGTCAAATCACTTAGCAAGTCATAGTCATATCTTAATAAACAATGCACGTGTTTTATAGCTACAAGAATAAGATCAATTGTCGTGATTATAAACTCAAATTCTTTTTCTTGATGCTATTACTGTTAATTTACTCCTATTTCTCCATATACTTAATAACAAACTGATTAATCTTATTGTTACCGATAAATTCTTGGGATAAATTCGATTGCTCTGTGCTCTAAAATAACATTCTCTTGGCAAAACATATTCTTTAAATAATATCCATTACCTTGAATTATTTGTCTTAATCCTAAATACCTTGCGGTGTAAGACTCTGGAATCGGTGACACTATTAGGAAACCTTGACATTGACTTGCTTTCTTCTATCATTGTCTTTATATATATGGATATATATATACAGATATATACACGTACAGATGTACGAGAAATAGATATTTCTTATCAAAACACTGACTTATACAGGCTGTCTCAAATCATTAAAACTGATGTGATATTTTATTTACTTTTTTAAGGGCATTGTATATTTATTATCATATAACATTAATTCAATATCCGAAGAAACATTGTAACAATAACATTGTATAACAATCGACAGTCTACAACAATTATGGATATTGTGTAATGCAAAATAAATGGAAGAGCCATGTATGACATTTTCAAATATTATAATCCATTTTGTCCTGAACATACTTCGGCCTCGTCATGTTGACCGTATGCGTTGGTCATGTTGCAGTAGAATTTGATTCCTTAGGCGGGATATCGAGAACGATTCGTCAATCTAGTGCAGGTGCGCTGGCACTGCAGGACCAATCTGAATTTTGTAATAATACCTGACAAGTGGGCGTCACTTTGACATTCATAATCAATTTTGAACTTCTTGGGTATTTCATATGAGTAGGTTGGATAATGCTTAACTTACCGGCCTAAAAAGCTGAAGCCCAACAACTGACGAAAGACTGGAGGCATATCCGGCCAAACTCTTGCATAAGTACCTGCTCAAACCTGGGGCTCCAACTAACACTGATGTCAAACTGTATAGGTGATGTGTGAAACATCTGCCACCAGTCTGGTTGAAAGGTGTTCATGACAAAATTCAAAAATGATCATTTACAGAGACCTAAAAATAGCATTTGATTGTGCGTGAAGTTTCTCAGGTCGACAAATGGTCGATTGATTTTTGTAATCTTTTCAATCTTAGCGTCTGTTCAATTACTATCGATTAAAAGCTAGGATCGATGACGGCTGTGTAATAAGGTCTGGTTCAAACTTTCTTCCCAAATTGTCGATGTCGACTACTTTCAACAAGTATTCGTTATTCAATATGTTTTAAGACTTTTTGTATATTTTAACGTTTCAAGACTTTTTGCATATTTTAACGAATGTTTGTTGACAAAAACATGCCAAATATGCGATAGCAAATACCTTTTTCGTCAACAAAAATTTGTTAGAAGATAAAATGACTTCTAACAGATAACGAATACTTGATGCGTCGAATTCCAGGACTCGAATATTTGACGTAGAATATGGAATTCAGTAAACAAAAAGAAAATTACGAGGATAAAGTACATGAAATGTTAAAAGATGAAAAGACATATGAAACTTTAAAAGCCGACCCTACACCAAAGTACAAGCGCAATTTAATTGCTATCCTCTCTAGACTCCAAAAGGAAAACAAAATTGATCATGCTCAGTATAGGCTGCTATACCCCACCACAGCTAATACCCCAAGACTGTATTGTTCGACAACAATTCACAAGCAGGGTAATCCGGTAAGACCAATTCGTCGGCTGTATTCCATAGTGGCGTATAGTGATTTTTGGTCATTTTTTTGAAAATTGGCACATATGTTTTTAATGATGTTCTCTTTCATTTTTTCTAAGTCTCATCAGTCATAATTAGCTAATTAATTAGTAATTAATTAATTAAATGTGGCGTATAGTTACAAAGTGACATTTTTTGTATTCCATAGTGGCGTATCGACCATACGCCACTTTTTACACACATTTTATAATTATGAAATATCGGTAAAAATGAAAAAACATCGTATGTCATAGTGGCATACGCGTATCGGACCTATACGCCACTATGGAATACGAACGACGAATTGTAGATTACACAGACTCCCTCGGATATGAAACATCTAAAGCGCTAGCCGACCTACTCAATCCTCTCATCGGGAACACTGAGCACCATGTAAAAAATTCCAAAGACCTTGCAGAAGAACTCAGTGGTGTTTTCATTGAAGATCATAAAATTTTAATTCCCACGATGTTGTTTCACTCTTTACAAATACACCAATCAAAGAAGCCCTCGGCATAATTAAGTAAAGGCTGATTGTGGACAAAGACTTTAAAAAGCGCACTAAACTTGATGTCGATGACATAATCAAGCTTCTCGAATTCATTTTGACAACAACCTATTTTGAATTCCGGGGTACCATCTACAGACAACGCTTTGGCGCAGCGATGGTTAGCCCAATTAGCCCCATCATAATTGCCAATTTCTTCATGGAATTCTTGGAGCAACAGGCCATCGCGACGGCGTCTTTATAGTTTAAGCCACGGTATTGACCATTTGAACTCTGTCGACAAAACCATGAAAACAGAGAGCATCAAATGTACCTTTGAAGAGGAAAAAAATGGCCAAATCCCATTTTTAGATACTTTGATTGTCAGAAAACCAGATGGATCTATCAAGCCCTTAGTATATCGTAAATCAACACATACAGACCAGTATCTGAATTTCAAATCAGAACACCCTCTTTACCAAAAAATGGGTGTTATAAGAAAGCTATTTGACCGCATGAACTCCGTTGTAACGGAAACGGAAGAGAAAATCAAAGAAGAAGAGCGAGTGTGTGCAGCCTTGAAAAATTGTGGCTACCCGGATTGGGCCATGGACAAAGTAAAAAATCAATTGCATAATAAAACCAAAGATGCTGTAAAACTGAGATCAAAGAAAAGCAAGACCGCCGAGGAAAAAAGCAAAGGCATGGTGGTCATTCCTTATGTCAGCGGCCATTCGGAACGTATCCGAAGAGCATTCATAAAACACAAAGTTGACAGGGCAATGAAACTCCACTGCACTCTCAGACAAATACTAGTCCACCCAAAAGACAAACGTGAAAAGGAAATGACCGGCAATTGCTTTTATGAAATCGGCTGCAAAAACTGTCATCTCTCCTATGTCGGTGAAACCTCACGGATGTTCGGCACTAGACTTGCTGAACATAAAGTGGAAGTCAAAAAGGCCAATAAGGCTCAGGACAAAAAGGCTCAGAACGCAAGGCATCGGAAATGGAACAGACCAAATCAGCCATATCAGATCACGTAGCAAGGGCTAACCATGTTATAGATTGGGAAAAATGCAAGATCCTTTGACGGGAGCACGACAAAAGATCCAGAGAAGTCCGGGAAGCAATGGAGATTAGAAGACAGGCACCAACACCCTTAACAGGGAGGAGGGCACCTACCTCTTGAGTCATGTCTACGATCCACTTCTGAAGTCTGCAAAAGAGACTAAGGAATACCGGAAACCACTCAAACTTGTTTGCCGGGAAAGTGGATCAGATGACCAAAATCAGTCATACCTGATGAAGTCCTCCGACGTGTAGGATGAAATATTGTAGCGAGTAAAATTTCACTTGGTTTCGAAGAGCAAAAAATCCAAAATGTTGTAGAATCTGGAGTATAAAATGGTCCATTTAGGTAGGCATACTAACGTCGTGATACAGATCAAAGGTAAAAATTAAAATATCACAACTTTCATGTCACAATAATTTTGATATGACATTGTGCTAAACCTTTTAAAATTGATGTGCATATACTGTACAATTCAATGCAACAGTCTTTGTCCATTATCTGGAAATAATCACAATTTCGGTTGTTTCTTTTTGTCATGGTATTTTTTAACCTATATATTTGTACCTCGTAAATTTAAATATGACACTTTTAACGCGATTACTTCTACAAAATAATATGTTGATTATTCAAAACCAGGTGGTCATTTGAAGATTAATATCCCCTGTTTTGTGTCCTAGCTGGGTTGCGATGGGAATGGATGGACGAGATGGACTTGATCTACATGTATACGTCACCTGTCCATGGACTTATGAAATGAATATAGAATCTAAACGTAAACGAGTCAAACATCATCTAAAATTTACCTTTAGATGCAACCCTCCCTAAAACACAGGAACAAACCGCCAAACAGCTCCATGTAATTGGTCAGACTATTTTATGCTCTAATTTCATCTTACCTGGGGGTAGGTAGGCAGTCCAACTTTGAGAAGCCAGGTACATATTTTCGTCCTTTTTTGTAACATACGTTAAATTATGGGTATGAAAAGTACAATTGTTAATTGAATACCTGAGTGGAAGAAGGGCCCAACTCCATCAAAACTGTTTTTGAGATATTAAGAAAAAACTTAATATTTGGAAAAGTTTTATAGACAGAATGTTTTCATCTTCAGGGGACCTTTAATACATGAACATACAATACTACATATATTCGAAATTATATATGATGTTTCCATGGCAACGGTACAGACCTTAATACGAGCTGGAGTTGGGCCCTTCTTCCACTAATATACTGCAAGTGCCAGTTCCGTGAGCAGATGTGTTATAAATACCACATAAATTTTGATAATTATCCATTAATTCCATAAGTAGAAGCATATAATATGTTAGCAATAAAGTTTATTGTAGTGAAAAGCAGATTTCATGGATGAACAAAATTCCTCTTTAACCCAATATTTGTGGAAGAAGGGCCCAACTCCATGGAGTTGGGCCTTTCTTCCATAAAAACCATGATTAAGTGTACATGGAAGACTATTTAGAGAGTGGATTTTGGCTCATCTTTCACACACAAGGAAGAACAATCTGCTGGCAATAAAATGCTGGGTCAAACTCATTTTTGTAAAAACTTGGAGTTGGGCCCTTCTTCCACTCAGGTATTCAATTTGACCTGGTATATAGTTTATTTCACTATATCTGGGAGCATATGCAGAAAAAGCTCAGTTTGTAATTTTTTATGGTATCAATCAAAAGAAGAGAGGGGGTTAAATGCAACCCTACACAAACGCCTAAATAAACCTCCAAATGGCTCTATATTACCTGACCATCCTTTGTGCTCATTTCCCGTACCCAATTTAACCTATTTGTGGCATGTTTAAATAGAAATGTGATACTTTTAACGCGATTAATTCTCCAAAATATGTTGATTATTCAAAACCAGGTGGTCATTTGAAGATTAATATCCTCTGCTTTGTGCCATTAATTTCAGATTGTGATGCGAATGGATTGTGAGATGAATTTAATCTACATGCATACGCTACCTGTCCATAGACTTGAGCAAATGAGTCAAATATCATCTTGTACTAAAAGTTAACTTTAGATTCAACCCTCCCTAAAACACAGGGACAAACCGCCAAACAGCTCAATGTAATTGGTCGTTGTTTGATTTGAAGTCAGTGTAGTTCAGTGTGAGTTCTGAAGTGATGGAGTCAAGCGTTCCCTGAAAATCAGCCCAGCTGATGTGTACTGGTATCCGGGGCTGGTATCAATGAAAAGAAAAGAGGAGGTTAAATGCAACCCTACACAAACGCCTAAATAAACCTCCAAATGGCTCTATATTGTATGACCATCCTTTGTGCTCATTTCCCGTACCCAATTTAACCTATTTGTGCCTCGTAAATAGAAATGTGATACTTTTACCGCGATTAATTCTCCAAAATATGTTGATTATTCAAAACCAGGTGGTCATTTGAAGATTAATATCCTCTGCTCTGTGTCATTAATTTCGGATTGTGGTGGAAAAGGATGGACGAGATGGACTTAATCTATACACTACACTGGTCCATGGCAAACACAAATGGGTTCAGGAAATGGGTCAAACATCTTCTGTGTAATTCTTTTTAAATCATACCCACGCTCCGAATTTTTTTTTCCTGTCGCCGTAAAACGCCCGAACACAAGCCAATCGCCATACGGCTCCATGTAATCGTCGTATCATTGTTTGCTGTCATTTCACCTTACCCGGTGCCGTTCAATTTCGAGGGTAGGGAGCGATGAGTTAGGGGATCTGATAGCAACGTTTGCACAGTATTTTGTGGGACCTGAGACACACCAAATTGCATTCTGAATACGAGGAATATCCTTCTGATATGAAATAATGATTTTTTGAAATTCGCGATATGATACAAATTTTATGGCAAATTATTAAAATTTGATATTTTTGATATTTAACAGTCATCGAAGTAAACCTTATACAATTAATGATATGTACTTAAAGTGTATGTAGCTAGGATGAAAAGCCGACCATCAATTGAAAATTTGACTTTTCATATTGAAGATATACAATTTTTCCCAAAAAGACCTAAAAATCTGCAACTTTAAGGTAAACATTTTATATGATGGACGGCTTTTCATCCCAACAACATACACTTTAAGTACATATCATTAGATTTATACTATTTAATTCGCGAGCACTGTTAAATTTCAACAATATCAATTTTTAATAATTTGATATCAAATGTGTATTATATCGCGAATTAAAAAAACGAAACAAAATTATTTGATATCAGAAGGACATTCCTCGTTTTCAAAATGCAATTTGATATGTCTCCGAGCCCTCAAGTTAAGTCATAGACAATGGGCAAACCTCCAGAGGATGCTTGCTACTACCCCCCCCCCCCTTCATTATACATGTACGTGTGTCAAAAATGCCTTTGGTAAATGTGGGTTAAATCAAATCAAATCGCGTAAAACCCTTTACATCGATTACTCATTAATGTCCAAAAATTACAAAGGTGGATAGTTAAAACGGGAGCATTGTTTTTTACTTTGAAAATAACACATTATAACACATAGAGAGTTGAAAATACAACTATGGAGATCTGGATTAGTACTTACACAAGGGTGCTTTATTTTTCAAACAAACTAATTATTTTCGCAGTAAAATAGCATCGTTTTACATTATTTGATGATGAGGTTTTGAAATAGCTTAACGTTTCTCATCATTATGTTAACGAACCGTTTTCACGGGGATATATGGAATACATTTAGGAATATTGAATAACATCTCAATGGGACGTGAACTTTTTAAGACAGATTCTAACAACAAACGTGAATGGTTTAGGTACACAATCAAAATCGAATATGTCTAAAATATCCATGAGAATACCAAACAAGCCAACTAAAAGTGTCATTGGAATAAAAATAAATCACCATCTTTAGACCACTCGATTGCCGTTTAGTGATAATAGTTCAAGTTGTTTATTCGAGTACTTGAATCGGTAATCTACGTAAAACAAGTATGGAAAATCGCTCCTCAGCTCTGATATTAGAAACGCTCTTTAGTTTAGTGCTTCCTGTAGCTACAACATCAAATACAATTACTGAGATCCCAAATGTTGATGTTACAGAAATGCACAACACAATGTCAAGAAATAAAAATAACAGAGAGTAAACGGGAGAAGTGGTTTATTTTCAAGTTGAAAATTGGTTATTTTACATATTCCGAGTAGAAAATTCATTGCAAAATCGCATGTAAGAAAAACCGCAAATAATAATAAAGAGAGAGATTTATGCCTTGTGTGGGATGGATGTGTTGGATGTACATATGTATAACACATAAGGATTACATTTACAGAATATGTTTTAACTTTATTAGCAATATAGGCTTTCTCTACTCCGGGCTTCCTCGTTTTAAAATCATAACACTTCTTCCATTTACCGAAGATATGCAAATGCGCAATATCTATATATTTTTGCTATGTTCCCATGTTAATTGATATGATCATAATGATACCGTGAAATGTTTGGTAAAAATACTGTGAAAAATTGCGATTTTGCCCTATTATTTGCAACATTCCTGACTCTACCAGAAAGGAGAAAGGAGAACCCACCCCAACCGTACCAGAGTATGGTACACAGGGAACTTCGTCGATTTGACCCATCCCTGGTCCAGCACTGACCACTGGCCGGGCCAGTGAAAATATTGTCCTTTGTCCAGTGCTGGTGGGGTTTTGCTGTGTATATAGATAAAAGAATGTTGAATCCCGGAGATTGGTGTTTTAAACAATGTATCGAATAACTCATGAGTAGTCAGGTGCGATAGCTCGAACTCGTCCTGATTTTGACTGAATTTTCATTTGTCTCGGTTAATTACGTCTATCCACAGAATCGCATTGTTCATTTTACTTTTACTGTGATGTCAACAACAATGTAGAATTGCCAATGCTTCTGACCCATTATAATACATGATATATATTTCACAAAATCGTACAACCATGGCAATGGATCTAAATTTTACCTGCAACACCAGAAAATGTCGTTTACATTATCATACAAACAAGAACAAGCATGAATTGTCAGTCTATGAACACTTGGTTGATAGTATGTATGCACTTGTCCTTAAGTACTACTAACATTACAATCAAACTCATCACTGCAGAATGTTGTTTAAAGAGTCATTGAGTACTCTCACTACTCAGCTTGTTAACAGCATTTGCATCACGTTCACTTTTAGATTGTTGAAACAGACATTTACCTGTGTAAACAGTATGACAGTATTCTGTTAATTACAAATGAAATTCAATCAGGGTACTTATTGTCTGAATATGATGAACAAATTACATTCCTTTGCATTGTTCACTACGTCAGTGGCATACTAAGAATAACAAAATGGAGACCCAGTTTTAAGCTATAACTATCCTCGTGATTGTTTTTAAAAAAATGAAAATCATGAGACACGTGGAGATATAGTTGGGTTGTCTTTCTTGACCATTAGTGGTAATTATGGGGTGGATACAGGGTGTATCAAAATGATTGGTGCCGAAGACTTCTCATTTTTTGCCGAATTTTTTTACTATTTTTTGTGCCAGTTTGGGGTTAATTGTTTAAATATTTGTAATTATAGTAGTGTTATCTTCTCTAAGAATTTTAGATCATAAAGATAGCACATTCTATTCAGAAGTTACATGATTCTAAAGGAAAGTAGGTGTTTTTACACTTTTCATCAAGCTCTATTTTACTGCAAATACCTTGTGAGGATGATATGTTGAAAATCATGGAAATGTTTAATATTTTCCCTGCCTATTTCCTCATTCATAATATATATTAATGTAATAATCAATATTTATTGCTTGAGAGTCATATTATTGACTTGAATAATTTAGGTGGGGTGAAAGAAGTTTGTGTATCAACACCATCAAGGGCGGTAAATTTTTTTTTTTTTGGAGATTACTAAGTAGATGGTGTGGCAGAATGGCTATATACTGTAGACAGTATAGGTTAGTTTAGACCTGGTAAAAGTTATTGGAATGGCTCCACAGTATTCCACACTTCAGTGTGTATTCATAGTTAAGAATCACACAAAGATATGGAGAAGTGCAGAGAAGATTTAGGAGACAGTTTCTAAGAGCAAAGCGTATCCAATGCATATATGCTATAACTTGCAATGCTTCAAAATTTGATATGGGCAGTTACAGAATGGACCCATCCCAGTTGTTAAGTTCTTTCAAGATAGAGCTTCACCTCACACTGCCAAAGTCGTAAGGCATGGACTTCAGGAACTATCTTTCTAAATGCATGTGTAAAGCAATTTTATGTTATGTATACTGAGGTGAGATATTGAAGAGTATGTATGCAATAGATGGTTCAAGCAGTGAACATATTCATCTTGTGTCAAACCATGATTACGTCGATCTTCGTTTAAATGACAATAGCTCCCAGATGCATCAACCTATCAACTTCAGATTAATAGAGCAATAAGTTAACATATGCCCCTTTCTATTTATAGTACAAAACTATATTAATTAGCAATTTTATATTTTTTATATATTTTTGAAAATGTCACATAGCCCGGTAGCAATCATTTTGATACACCCTGTACACGCCCTTTTGAGGCTTAAAGTCCCATTCAGTGATCCTAGCGAAAATGTAAACTTTCTGGACATTTGTCCCTGTTTGTTTGCTTGTTTGTATGCTTGCTTTGTTTTGTTGCTCGCTTATTAGCTCTTCAAAGTTAGTTCGAATCCGGATTATAGTACTGAGGCATACTGTAAAAGAAACAAAGCTTTGCCAGTTTTTCTTTCAGATTTTCCTATTTATTCTTGACTCTTGATGTATTCCCCACCTGGGTCCGATGAAAATGACATTTTTCGAGGATTTTCGACCTGTAATTGGAAAAACATTTTTACCCACAAGACTTCGTCAATCGAAGCTTAAGGCATCAAATTGGAACACCTCAAGACGTCTTGCATTCTCTTCGAATTCTGTCTGCTAAGATTTACTTCGAGGGTTGATACGGTTTGTTTGTAATTTAATTGCTAAGATGTTAAGTGTTGGAATATGTTTGTTAGATAACGCACATTTGGAAAATTACAGGCTTCAGGTTACCACTTGATATATTTTTAAACACAAGCCTACTTTTAAATTACCTGTGTTTCTGTGTTATATTTTACTACCATTATGATGCTCTTTTTTCAATTCCTTTTCTCCTCCACCTCCCCCACCCCCATCATGTTTATTCCATTATTTATTTTTAAATTGAAAAGATACAGTTGACAAGGAAGTTATTTTATCCTGTTTTCTGACTTATTGTAATTGTATATTAAAGCTCACGTGTTCAAGTATAATTACTTCAGCGTCGAATTTTGATCCATTTAAACTTGGTCGTGACATCCGGTTCACGAATGTTTAAAGATGGCATTAAAAATCATTGAAATAATCGCCGATTGGAAATTGAAATTGTACGTGTACTTCTGGTGAGTTGTATTATCACAAGTCAATTATCACCTTTTCTTCTCTTCATATTCAGAATTTAAAATAACCTAGCTAATTTATTGTGTTTGATTATATTTTACTGTACTGTTGGTAGTAAATCGTCTTTCATAGAGGTAAGACTTATTTTGCTCTGAGCTTATCTTGTTTGCTACTGAGTTCTATTTGAACTTGCCTTCAGTTTTTGACTTAACATTTATTTTATTATTTATTTGTTTTAACTACAGTATTATAAACTACAGTATGTAGTTATCGTTGTTTGCTTTTATATTTTGTTGTCTGTCCCTGAAGAAGAGCGGTTTATCTGCTCGAAAGGTCGGTTTTATTTTTGTTAACTTTGTTTACCATCCATGTGGTTTTGGATTTTTCTAGTGCAGTAACAGTGTACACCATTCTGGTTTACATACTGCATTAGTTTTTATCTTGTCGTTGTCTTTGTTCCCCACACCAAGTTGGTATACCTGACTCTTGTATCATCCTTTGATCCTTGGTGTGTTTTGTACCTTGTCCATTGGAGGCACCATTACCTACTTTATCAGAAACCTACAAATGCCTTAGCAAGACTGAATGTCACAAGATTTTCTTCAATGACAAATGTTCTTCGTATATCGTCAGCCTGCTACGCTAATTGTTTAAGTCATTTTTTGTAATTTTGAGATCAAAGTACAAAATATGGTTCAAACATGCGTTTAAACATATTTATTCACCAATCTTTGCACAAGAACAAATAATAATGATACAAATGATACAATACCACCCCCCCCCCCCATGGATTGACACCCATGCAGTCCGTTAATGTCAGAAACTGGAACAGCAGTTTGGAGTGGAAATGATCCTGATATGGAACTATGTTAATTATATACAATGTATCTGTAATCAGATTGAGCAACTGCATCTAATTTCAAGGCTTTTAAGGCGTTTGTATGAGACTATGAGTAAAGGTTGTTTGATTTTCTAGTTCATTCAAGGTTAACATTACATACCATTGCGCACTATAACAATAAACTTTATTAGAATCTGGGTCCAAAAACAATACTAGTAGATACATGAGAGGTCTAGGCATATCACACAGCCCTTGGTTGCTGACAAAGACACTGGACGATAATAACAAGAAAATAGGTGGTTCGTGGAGCGCGTAACATCTAATGATATTAAATAGATTGTGAATGAAGTTTTTGGCTCTGATGAAACACTGTTTGGCTGACACAGAGAGTAATGTTATAACATTGACACACACACACCCACCCCCACCCCCTCCCCCCCCTCCCACGATATATTTTGTCTGAAACTACAAAACTACAGTTAATGGTAATGGAAGACACTTGTTACTGTGAAAGGTGCAATGTACTGGTTACTAGAAGTGGTCATCAACTTGTGTGTTGACATTAAGTCGATTTCTTCTTAACTCATCTTTCCCGTCAACTTGACAAGTACCTTTTCCTGTACGTAGAATCTTAGGAAAGTCAAAGACGACACTTGGCGGTTGCCTAACAATAGAATTGACTTTGGACATCAAAACGCCCTCAGGCTAGGCAATCATCAGTACAATCATTTTTAATTTTATATCTATTACCATAGAAACAATTTTAATCAAATTTATCTTGATATTTTATTCGCTAAACTTGATTACCTTGGCTGTCACAGTTTGTCACGTTTTTGTATATTTTGTAGTCTGGTTAAGTTTGTTTAGATTGTCAAGGTTACAGGATTTCTCCTGTCACGGCTTAATCAAACTATACAATTTCAGCTATTAACCTAGACCCACGTGTTTTGACAGGAATCTTCTGTCTGTCAGAGCTCAATCAAAATTTACAGATTGAGCAAACCTCGTTTCTTACCTGGAATCCTTACTAGATGTCTATACGTCTCAAACTATGTCGGTAGCAATCATCTAGATTATCTTCTATCGGCTTTTGATGTTCAGAATTCCCGACAAGTACCTGAAATTAACTTACTATTTTATCAAAAGGCGCAAAATGGGTTGCATGTTTGTATTGCTTATGCAACACTTTTCCCAGTATTATCTAGCCAGTTTAATAGTTTTAAATAATTTATATCATAATACGAGCACCTGTTAATATTGGATTACACAGTCAGACAAACATCCGAGAAACCGTGGTCCGTTCGCACAGATTGATTTTACTGCAAGAATCAATGGCATTGACCTCTCCTTATAGATTAGCAACACGACTTGTTAAAGTAAAACATGATAACATTTCTTGTAAAGTGCCCTGCCTTACAGCTGGTAGTAAATGCCAATGGAAATAAAATCACATATGTTTTCAGTATGATACAAAGGTGTGTGAAAGGAGTATGGGCTAAGACAAAGAGGAAAAAAGACATCCCCGCACCAAACATTAACAACAGCAGAAGGAGAAAAATAATAGGTGGGCGGAATGGAGGGAAAAAAGAAAAATTGAGAAGCTTATCGGGTACAGCAAATTTTACAGTTGTTATATAGGCAAACACTTCATGGTTGCTTTTTTAAGCAATGTCAATGTCAAACTTTAATAATACCAGCCTAATTTTTGTGTTTTAAAATGTATTCATATATAATCTTGTATATGCGATGATTTCTTAAGGGCTGGGGTATGAACGTTTGGACAGTATTTATTTTGGGACATTAGAGCACATCAGACATATCGAATTGCATTCTGAATACGAAGAATATCATTCTGATATCAAATAATTTTGATTTTTTGAAATTCGCAATTTAATACACATTTTATGGCAAATCATTAAAAATTGATATTTTTGATATTTAACAGTACTTGAAGTAAACTTTATAAATCTAAAGATTTATACTTAAAGTGTATGTAGGTGGGATGAAAAGCCGACGATCAATTGTAAATTTTGACCTTTCGTATTGAAGATATGGATTTTTTCCCAAAACACCAAAAAAAATTAGGTCTTTTGGGAAAAAATCCATATCTTCAATATGAAAGGTCAAAATTTTCAATTGACCGTCGGCTTTTCCTCCCAGCTACATACACTTTAAGAATATGTCATTAGATTTATCAAATTTACTTCGAGGACTGTTATATATCAAAAATTTGAAAAATATCAAATTTTTATAATTTGTCATAAAATTTGTATTATATTGTGATTTTCAAAAATGAAAAATATTTGATATCAGAAAGACATGCTTCGTATTCAGAATGCAATTCGATAGGTCTGAGGTGCTCTCATGTCCCACAAAAAATACTGTCGAAACGCAATAAACGCTCATTTTAGATCCCTTAAGGGCTCGGATAGTGAGATTTTCACGTATTTTTTGTGGGACCTGAGAGCACATCAGACACATCAAATTGCATTCTGAATACGAGGAATGTCCATCTCATATCAAATCATTTAGATTTTTTTAAATCATTTAATATCAGAAGGACATTCCTTGTATTCAAAATGCAAAATGGTGTGTCTAATGTGCTCTCAGGTCCCACAAACAATTCATTTCCAAAGTTCATTTAAGAAAGAAGAGAAAAGTGGAATTTTAGACACTATCATATTTGTGTTTCTGAAGGTATAAATAATGAAATTCGTAATTCGTTCTTCTTACTACTCTGTTAAATATCTTAACATGTTGAAGCAATCAATGTATCGTATTAATGTCGATGTTCATTTTGGCGCTCCCGTAAGCATGGTAAGACAGATGAACATATTCGATTGCTTCTAGATAGTATGTATGCGTATTCGAATGCGTTTTATGTTTGGCATAACATGATTGCATTTGTATGTGCACTACTTTTAAAACCGTGCTGTGGATATGTATACGTATTTCAACCAAAAATAGACTCAGTCAACTTTCAGATGGGTGAGTCTCATGGTCGTTGCCTTTTATTTGTTCACCCATTAATCATATTAAAATCACCTATGGAAGTGTGACATATCTAAGGCAACAGAGGTGACCTGTATTTGATATAGCCAAAAGTAATTACCTGTATGACCTATTATTAAGAAAATGGATGACATCAAAATACATAAAAGGTAATATTCACGTACGGGATTGTAAAACGGATAAGATATATTAAGTTGGCTATATGATTATTTATTCTACCTTCCATGCATATAAAATAATTATGTTACTGTCCATTTTTCCTCAAGCTACTTTTCCCCTTGTACTTGTTTTTGGTTTATAAATAAATTAAAGTAAAGAGGTTAAGAATATTACAGAACAACTAAAGTCTGCACAAAAAGTAACTCTGCTGTTATAAATACGCCTATAGATTCAGAACTAATTATTGTTTTCACAATATTTCAACATAAAAAGAAGGATGATTTATTTACGCGCATTTTGATACCCCATTTGTCCAATTTTGTTCAATATTGACAATACAGCAGTGTTTTGAAAATAAAATACCCCAATTTAAAAGTTGCAGTTATTTGTATTGATTTGAAGTAAGCGCAAAGATAATGGCGGGCTTTACGTGTTTACAGTGCTGGTATTATAACCATTGATCGCTGTAAACTGCAACTTTTAAATTCGGGTATTTTTCTGTAAAAGCACTACTGTGTTGTTAATATTGAACGACATTTGACGAAAGGGGTATCAAAATGCGTGTAAATAAATCGTCCTTCTCGCTATGTTGAAATATTGTGAAAACAATAATAAGTTCTGAATCTATAGGCGTATTTATAACAGCTGAGTTACTTTTTGTGCAGACTTTAGATACTTTCGTTATTGTGGCTTTATGCGGATTCCAAGGAAGCCAACTCTACTCTAAGTCCAAATTCAATAAGTGTCGTAGTTCTTTAAATTCGTTCTAAAAATTGACGAAATTTTAATAATTTGATCATTGTAAACCTACGAATAAAGTTATTTTCTTTGATTTGTTCATATACAACTGATGTGCATCCTGGTAACAGAACTTTGTAGGTATACTTCATGATAAAGTATCAGAAACTTACCAATGCAATAACCGGACTAAATGCCACAATGTTTTGCACATTGGGAAAAAGAACAACACTTTTTCTCGACAATAGAATTTTAGGTAACCTTTTGGTGACAAATTTGCTCGGTGTATTCATCATTTCCTACTTCTTAGGTTTCTCTCACAGCTTTTCTCGTACGCACTTCTAGCCACGCAATCCTTATTTAATGTCATTTGCTATTAAACATAAATTTTGTCCTAGTGCTTGTTGGTTATTCGTGACTGGCCATCCACAACATGTACAAGTTGCAACCTTAATTTCTAACTCAACTAGCAATGCTATAAATTAAGGTGCATAATGTTCTGATGACTTCGAAAATCATAGCATCCCCAAATATTATGTCATTAATTCTGAAGATCTGTTGAAAAGGCACATAATTATCAAAGTACGTATTAGTGAGCCAATACGGTGAATGTAGTTTTAAATTATGTTTCGAAGAAGGTAAATTTAAGCTCAGGGAGATAATACCCCACAGATAACTCGTCAATGTCAGAAATTGAAACAATTCAGAGTGAAAATAATCATGATATTGAACTATCTCAATACATCTGTAATCAGATTGAGCAACTCTATCCAATTTCAAGGCTTTTAAGGCGTTTGTATGCGTAAAGGTTGTTTAATTTTCTAGTTCGCAGTAACAATAGCAGACATTTTCGGCACCAATAAAAAAAGGCTCGAAAACATTCAAGGTTAACCTTACATACATTTGCGCACTATAACAATAAACTTTATTAGAATCTGGGTCCAAAAACAATACTAGTAGGTAAATGAGAGGTCTAGACATATCACACAGCCCTTGGTTGCTGACAAAGACACTGGACGATAATAACAAGAAAATAGGTGGTTCGTGGAGCGCGTAAAATCTAATGATATTAAATAAATTGTACATGAGAATAATGTTATAACATTGAAACACACGCACGATATATTTCGTCTGCAACTGCAAAACTAGAGTATCTGGTAATGGAAGACACTTGTTACTGTCAAAGGTGCAATGTAATGGCTAATACAAGAAGTGGTCATCAACTTGTGTGTTGACATTAAGTCGATTTCTTCTTAACTCCACTTTCCCGTCAATTTGACAAGTACCTTTTCCTGTACGTAAAATTTTAGGAAAGTCAAAGACGATACTTGGCGGTTGCCTAACAATAGAATGACTTTTGGACATCAGAACACCCCCAGGCTAGGTAATCATCAGAACAATAATGTTTAATTGTATATCTATCACCATAGAAACAATTTTAATAGAATTTGTCTAATAGATGTTTTATTCGCTAAACTTGATTACTTTGGTTGTCAAATTTTGTTGTAAAATTTAGTCTGGTTAAGTTTGTTTAGATTTTCAAGGTTACAGGATTTTTCCTGCCACGGCTTAATCAAACTATACAGTTTCAGCTATTAACCTACACCCGTGTTTTGCCAGGAATCTTTTATCTGTCAGAGCTCAATCAAACTCTACAGTTTTAGCTAATAGCATAGCCCCTTGTCTTACCTACACGTCTCAAATTTTTCAGTAGCAATCATCTAAATTCGGGGTTTTTTTTCGGCTTTTGATGTTCAGAATTCCCGACAAGTACCTGAAATGAAGTTGCTGTTTTTTGCTATTTTTTAAAAGCAGCATATATTCAATTCATAATTATTTTTATTTATTTCGGGGTTGCATGTTTGTATTGCACCACTTTTCCTGCATTATCTATCTGTCTCGTCTCAAGTTCAGAGTAACACCATGTTGGATTTTGCAGTGGCAGATTCGTATCGCGCGCGCTAACCAAATCCTCCTGGGCGTATACACATGCGTAGAAAAAAGTGGCGGCGCTGTTTAATGAGGCTCATTATGACGTCAATACCCTGTTGCAGGCCACGCAACCGCATAAACGCACGCGCACTGCTTCTAATTTGCAATTTTGCAATTTTAAATAAATGGTATCATAACACGGCCACCTGTTAATATTGGAGTACACAGTCAGGCAAACATCCGAGAAACAGTGGTCCGTTCGCTCAGATTGATTCTACAGCAAGAATCGATGGCATTGACCTCTTCTTATAGATTAGCAACACGACTTGTTAAAGTAAAACATGATAACATTTCTTGTAAAGTACACTGTCTAATAGCTGGTATTAAATGCCAGTGGAAAGAAAATTACATATGTATTCAGTATGATACAAAGGTATGTAGTTTAAAAGGAGTATAGGCTATTTATTAATAGTATTGACAAAAACTCGATGAAAGCGAAAACTAATACAAAGAAGAAAAACGATATTACCAAAAAGAAGACAATTGAGAAGCTAATCGGGTGCAGAAAATTGTACAATTGGTATGTAGGCAAACAAAGAAAGCCCTCTCTTCTACTGCATGATTGCTATTTTCATGATTTTTGTGTTTTAAAATGTTTTCATGTATAAGCTTGTATAATGACTGTGATCGCTTGGAATGGCGCTTAAAAATGTAATAATAATTCTTTTAAAAAAGTTATTCTAAATTCTATCATGAGGAAATATATTCACATCATTTTTTCCGAGTCATTATTGTGATTTTATCTCGCTAGTAGGAAATTTCAATGTCAGCGGCCGTGAGAGCTACGTTTATAGCAGCATTTTGTTGAAGTCAACTTTCATCATGATTAGTAGTCAAATGTAGTTTTGCTGGAAGCTAACGATACAAAACACTACCGATATTGCACTGCAAGTTGGCTCTCATAATTATGCATTTCTCCGTAACAAGCCGCACAACTGACAACTGTGACCACGCTTCGAATTGGTATTTTCGAAATCATCTATACTAGAAATCATTGTTAACATTATCATGCAAACAAGAACAAGCATGAATTGTCAGTCTATGAACACTTGGTTGATAGTATGTATGCACTTGTCCTTAAGTACTACTAACATTACAATCAAACTCATCACTGCAGAATGTTGTTTAAAGAGTCATTGAGTACTCTCACTGCTCGGCTTGTTAACAACATTTGCATCACGTTCACTTTTAGATTGTTAAAACAGACATTTACCTGTGTAAACATCATGACAGTATTCTGTTAATTACAAATGAAATTCAATCAGGGTACTTATTGTATGAATATGACGAACAAATTACATTCCTTTGCATTGTTCACTACGTCAGTGGCATACACAGAATAACAAAATGGAGACCCAGTTTTAAGCTATAACTATCCTCATCACTGCATCAAAACATGGTTTTATTGTAAATAGTTGAATATGGGATTGTCAGAATAATGAGATACGTGGAGATATCGTGGGTTTGTCATTGTTGATCATCAATGATAATCATGGGATTGATACCAGCCCTTAAGGCTCAGGAAAAAAAAACACGCAGTTGAATTAACCCTGTCCTGTTTTTCTTTACATTTTTATTTTATTGCCACATTCCGCTATACTAAACAGCCATTGCAGAACTTGAATGCCATTCATTTCTGAACAATTACATGAAATGAGAAGAAGCTAGTTTAGAAATATTTATGAAAAATGTCAAAAAAGACGAATGACGGACATCGGTCGCATGGAGCATTCTGTGTTTATGTAAAGTGATACCTAATGGGTTTACTATCAATGGACAGCTTACATAGCTTTTTTCTACAAAAAGTCATGATTTTATTTTTAGCCATGCCATGATGTGTATCTGTGTATTGTGTCTTTTTGATACCTGACCCATATTAATATTTCACCAAATACGCAGGAGGCAGAGTCATTAGTACTTGAGTGATGAGTATTAATTTGATGGCTTTGTTAAAAGCATTTTCGTACTTCTTTAGCACCATTTACTTGATGGTTTTCTTGCATTTTCTCTTTGTGAAGGCTTATTTGTATTCTGGATTCAAAATATAATTCTAATCTGTGAATAGGAAAGGGCTAGACGTATAGAAGGGCTAGCTGGTAAAAAACTTGCCGTGCACTCTCTCAGTGGCGTAACTAGGGTTGGTAGCGCCCGGGGCAAGAAACAAAATTGGCGCCCCTCCCCTCCCCCAACCCGAGAATATCTTGGACGCGGGCAGTGGTGTAGCTAGGGGTTGTGGCACCCAAGGCTAAGGATATGCTCCCTCCCCCTATTCATGAAACAATTGCGCGAGCGCGCGAAATTTTGAACAAATTAGGCCTACCATACCACTAATTAATTTTTGTTACTGGATGTTGAATATTAGTCTTAAAATGTTCTCTCAATTGATTTCGTGCTGAAAATGTTGACTTTCATCGCTTGGAGGGGCGCAGAATCTATGCTGAATAAGTCAATTTGGCGCCCCCTAAGGGTAGCGCCCGGGGCACGTTGCCCCCCTCTGCCCCCGGTAGTTACGCCACTGCACTCTCTAACGTTGTCATGAAATGGACTACCTCTGGCCTTTCAGGACATTCAGAGTGTATGTTAAAATCACCAGTTATTACTGTTTTTGTACCAAGCGAGTTGAGAAAATCCACAAATAGATCAAATTCTGCAAGAAACTCGCTTGTCTTTATACCATTTGCTGAGGATGTATGAGGGCTATAAATCACAAAGTAATAATAGATTCTTAGACATGTTGGTGAAACAACAATGTTCAAAAGTACTAGAAGAATGTCCTGCTTCCTGTAGTTTCAGCTCATTTTTAAAAAGTACACCAATATCACCACCATAAGTATCTGAGTCACGAGGGATACTCAGGAATGAGTAACCTGCAGGGGTCAACTCGCCTATGATGACTGGTTCTGACTTCTTTAACCATGTCTCAGTGATGATAAGGCAATCTATATTATTGGCAAGAACATATTCAGAGCTAAGGAAGGATAGTTTTATTTCTGATTATCACAAAGCAAACTGAATATGGCAAAACTTGTCCAACGCAGTGGCGGGGTCAGGAATTATTTTCCGGGGGGCATTGAGGGGAAAAGTGAATTTCATGGGGGGGGCAAAATCAACAAATATTGCGCCAAATTACCACAAAAAGGTGACATTTTCGTAATTTCGTGTTTTTACTGGTTCAACGTCTGAAAGTTGCTAGTATTAGCATGAATAGGCTGTGCTACATTGAGTTTTTGCTTTAACTTTGGTCTGCTTCCTTTACTGCCTCTATGGGTTCCAAAATTGTATTCCAAATTTGTTGAGACACGTTACCATTGTTAGCATTGTAAGTCAAGAGCTGGTCTCTATTATAACACATCGTAGTACTTAAAAAATAGGTGATTTGCACTTCAGTTCTAGATGAAGGTGTTAAAAACACAATCAATAATGTGCAACAAAGTACGGAAAGTACATAGTCAAAGGTGAGTAGAGTTATTACACGAGTTCTATAAGCTTCTATATAAGGATACCAAGTATACAGATTAACAACACGACTTGTTAAAGCAAAACATGAACAATAATTTAAAGTGTCCTGTCTAATAGCTGGTATTAAATACCAGTGGAAATAAAATTACATATGTTTTCAGTATGATACAAAGGTATGTAGTTTAAAAGGAGTATGGGCTTAGACTCGATCCTCCAGTCCTCGAATACTCACGCACGGCCGCTCCACTGTGCTGTAAGGCAACGTGAAGAATTGTGGGTAAAAAAGGCGCCGCCATTAGAGGCCAGAAGGATTCAGGCTAGTATGGGCTATGGAATTATCAATAGGTTTTAACAAAAACTCGATGAAAACGAAAACTAAGACAAAGAAAAAAAACGCCATCACCAAAAATTAACAACAGAAAGGAGAAGAAGTTGGTGGGCGGAATGGAAGGAAAGAAGCCTATCGGGTGCAGCAAATTGTACAATTGTTATGTAGGCAAACAAAGAAAGCCCTCTTTCCTACTGCATGATTGCTATTTTTGTGTTTTATAATGTATTCATGTATTAGCTCGTATATGGGCTGTGATCGATTGGAATGGTGCTTAAAAATGTCTTTGTAATAATAATTTTTAAAAAGTTATTCTAAATGTGTTATCATAAGAAAATCTATTCACATCATTTTCCCGAGTCATTATTGCGATTTTATCTCGTTATTAGGACATTGCAATGTCAGCGGCCGTGAGAGCTACGTTTTTATAGCAGCATTTTGTTAAAGTCAAATTTCATCACTGTAGTCAAATGTAGTTTTGCTGGAAGCCAATGATACAAAACACTACCGATATTGCACTGCAAGTTGGCTCTCAGATTCTGCACTTCTCCGTAGCAAGTCGCACAACTGTGACACGTTTCTAAATGTATTTTACTTACAACACTAGAAATCATCGTTAACATTATCATACAAACAAGAACTAGCATGAATTGCCACAGTCTATGAACACTTGGTTGACAGTGTGTATGCACTTGTCCTTAAGTACTACTAACATTACAATCAAACTCATCACTGCAGAATGTTGTTTAAAGAGTCATTGAGTACTCTCACTACTCAGCTTGTTAACAACATTTGCATCACGTTCACTTTTAGATTGTTAAAACAGACATTTACCTGTGTAAACATCATGACAGTATTCTGTTAATTACAAATGAAATTCAATCAGGGTACTTATTGTCTGAATATGACGAACAAATTACATTCCTTTGCATTGTTCACTACCTCAGTGGCATACTAAGAATAACAAAATGGAGACCCAGTTTTAAGCTATAACTATCCTCATCACTGCATCAAAACATGGTTTTATTGTATATAAATGAATATGGGATTGTCAGAATAATGAGATACGTGGAGATATCGTGGGTTTGTCTTTGTTGATCATCAATGATAATCATGGGGTTGATACCAGTCCTTTTAAGCCCTTAAGGGTACTACACCCCTGGCCAATTTTTGACTATTTTGCATTTTCTTAAAAATTATAGCGCATTGGTTACAATTAAGATATGCATATTGCATTGGGCAAGGACTACAATTACTGCACTGAAAATTCACCAACTCAAGGCAAGTAGTTATTGATTTATTGATCAAATATTGGTTTTCCCTCATTTTTGACTGTAACTCCACAACTGTTGTCTGTGCTGAAATAAAATTTCCAGTGCAGTAGTTGTAGTCCTTGCCCGTATAATATAAATATCTTACTTGTCACCAATGCTTTATAATTTCTGAGAAAAATGCAAAAATAGGCACAAAATTGGGCAGGGGTGTAGTACCCCCTTAAAAGGCTAAGAAATAAGAAGAAGCCAGTTTAGAAATAATATGAAAAATGGCACAAAGGCGAATGATGGACATCAGTCGCGTGGGGCATTCTGTGTTTATGTAAAGTGATACCTTGGTTGTTAATACCTAATACTATCAATGGACAAGGGTTTCAGGATACTATGTCTTGGCCCACTCAGCTTACATTGCTTTTTCCACAAAAAGTTATTATTTTATTATAGCCATCTATTTTGACAAAGTCATCATTACTTGAGTGATGAGCCATCTAGGCTTTGTAAAAAGCATTTTCGTACTTCTTCAGCACCATTTACTTGATGTTTTCTTGCATTGTGAAGGCCTATTTGTATCTTGATTCAAAAGATAATTCTTTCCAATACTTGATTTCTTTCCATTCACACTGCGTAGTGATTTTCATTTCCATTTTAGGAAATTGGTCCCGACTGTTTGATTTCTTGCTTGTATGATTGTTTTGTTTTGTTGCTCGCTTTCTATTCTTTGAAGTTAGTTCGTATCCTAATGGATAAAGGTACTGAGGCATATTATAAAAGAAATTTAAGATTTACTGGTTTCTCTGGCATTTTTTCCTCCTATTTATTCTTGACCCTTAATGTATTCCACCACCTGGGTCCGATGAAAATGACATTTTCATTACTGAGATAGGATTTTCGGCCAGTAATTGGAACAGAATATTACCCGCAAGCTTAAGGGACCAAATTAGGAACGCATCAAGACGTGTCGCATTCCCTTCGAATTCTGACTACTAAGATTTATTTCGAGGGTTGTTACGGGATGCTCGTAATTTAATTGCTATAAAGTCAAGTGTTGGAATATGTTTTTTAGATTAAGCGCATTTGGAAAAATGTTTCAGCATGCGGGTGGATATAATTTTTTAAAACACGGTCAACCTACTTTTAAATTAACTATGTTTCCGGGTTATATTTTACTACGATTATGATGATATTTTCGCGCTTCACTTTCTTTTCTCCCCTTTTATCATGTTGATTCCATTCTTTATTTTTAAATTAACCAGGAAGTTAACTTTATTCCTATACTTTATCTCGTTTTCTACCTCGTTGTAATTGTTTATATATTAAAGCCCACGTGTTCAAGTATAATTACTTTGGCGTCGAATATTGATCCATTTATACTTTGTCGTGACATCCGGTTCACGAATTTTTAAAGGGGGTAATTAAGAAATCATCGAAATAATCGCTGATCGAAAATTCAAATAGCACGTGCACATCTGGTGAGTATTATTATCAAAAACCATTTATCGCGAGCGTTTGCTTCAAATCCAACTTTGTTCATTCAGATTCTGAATGGAAAGTCATGTGATCTGATTTATTTTATTTTAATTATATTTACTTAAAAATGTATATTTATTTTGTATGTTTAAATCAGTGCATATGCTATTTATTAAGAATCACGTAATTATTATATTTAAAAGGTTTTAAATTACACTTGAATGGATCTATAGGTATAACCAGTAATTAGCGCTTAGAGGCTTAATTGCAGTAATTATTATTATTATTATTATTATTATTATTATTATTATTATTATTTATTATTATTATTATTATTATTTTCATTTCAAGAAGAAGAGAAAGTAGAATTTTAGCACCCCATTCTCTACAAATTATGTGCTTATAACGCAAAATGCAACGTGGAATATTTTGCGTTATATTTGCATTTTAAAACTCAACTCAGTAGTGACCAAAACAAGAGTTCAACTGCGCATAACATGTGACAGGCTTATCACTGTTATAGTCCTACACAGGAGGACTAGAAATAATAATAATAATACCCTAACCCTAAACCCTAACCCTAACCCTAAACCCTAACCCTAACCCTAAACCATAACCATAACCCTAAACCCTAACACTAATACCCTAACACTAAATCCTAACCCTAAACCCTAACCCTAACCCCTAACCCTAAACCCTAACCCCAAACCCTAACCCTAATCCCTAACCCTAAACCCAACTCTCATTTTTTATACTTTTACCCCATAATTTCCCTCATTCTTCAAGCCCTGCCCTCTATCGGGGGCTAATTTATAGTTTCAGCTTGTTGGATATCCATATTTCGCGGTTAGTGCTTCTTTGTAGCCCTGCGGGGCAAACTAGTTGAATATATCCACATTTCGCGGTTAGTGGTTCTTTTTTTTAACGTTCGATGTTTGGTATAATATGATTGATTTTATATGTGCACTTCTTTTAAGATCGTGCCCTGGATATGTATACGTATTTCAACCAAAAATAGATTCAGTCAACTTGCAGATTTCGCAATGATAACTAGATAAGTTTAGCATTACGACACAACGATGGGTGAGTCTCATGGTCGTTGCCTTTTATTTGTTCACCCATTAATCATATTAAAATCACCTATAGAAGTGTGACATATCTAAGGCAACAGAGTTGACCTGTATATTTGATATAGCCATAAGTAATTACCAGTATTATATGACCTATTATAAAGAAAATGGATGATATAAAAATACACAAAAGGTAATAACATTAAGGGGTGGGGTATGAACGTTTGGACAGTATTTTCGTGGGACATGAGATGAGAGCACATCAGACATATCGCATTGCATTCTGAATACGAAGAATGAAATTTGATAATTTTTGATTTTTTTTTAATTCGCGATATAATACATGGCAATTATGGCAAATGATTAAAATCTGATATTTTTGATATTTAACAATTCTTGAAGTAAACTTTATAAATCTAATAATATGTACTTAAAGTGTATGTAACTGGGATGAAAAACCGACGATCAATTCAAAATTTTGACCTTTCGTATTGAAGCTTTTTTTTCTACAAAACACACAAAAAAAGAGGTTTTTTTGACAAAAGTATACCTTCAATATGAAAGGTCAAAATTTTGGAATTGTAATTTTTCTTATCAATTTTAGAACGATGTTGAAAGATTTATTTTGAATTTCAATATATCATTTTCAGAACAGGAGATTCTGTTTGGCAGTTTAGATAGGAAGAAAGACAGATTAAACTTTTTAATTTTGTATGGTAAATATTATTTATATTGGGGGAAAATCAATGAATCGCAACCTAACTTGAATGTCTTTGAAAGTAAGCTACGACTATATCATGATATGAAAAATGTTTCTCTAATTTTGATATGGTTAAATGGAACTTATTAAATCTACACTATTATTGTAAAATTAAAAATACACGAATATATTGCATAATAAACATATTTTGTGAATGGGTTCGGTGGTTATTTTGTATGTTTTTCTCCTCCAAACGGACTCAAGTACAAGGAATATAGTTGTGAAAAAAGGAGACTGAAAACGATCCTGATACCCGGTCCTGATATTGAACAATATAAATTATATACAATGTATCAGATTGGAAAACTGCACCCAATTCAGGAAATCAGATTAAAAGGCTTTTGTATACATAAAGGCTTATTCTAGTTTACAGTAAAAATATCATACGTTTTCGGCATCAATAAAAAAATCAATAATGTTTGAAATCCTTCAAGGTTAAACTTGCACGCCTTTGCTCACTTTATTAAAAACTGGGTCCAAAACAATGCTAATGATATAAATGAGACATCTAGACATAGCCCTGGGTTGCCGACAAAGACACTGGACGACAAGAACAAAAAAAATAGGTGGTTCGTTGAGCGTGTATGTACGTGAGGGAATCGATTACAATCTAATGATGCTAAAATTTTGTGAAGGAAGTCGTTGAAGAAACAACGTAGAAAAAGGTTTTAATATTGAAACACACACACACACACACACCCACACACGATGAATTATGTCTGCAACTGCAAAACCCTATTCTCTGGTAGTCAAAACCATATTCTCTGGTATACTAAACTGGGCTCAAAAAGAAACTTATAATTTTTCACAAGGTCATATCTTAAAAATCCTGTCCATAAAAATGAACGAAAAATTACGAGGATTACTTCAATACTCTACTCTAAACACTGGTCAGTAACTAAACAGTTGTTCAACTGACACAACAGCAATCAATCCTAGGTTCCAGGATAAGTTGGTGAAGTACAGTATAACTGGCAATGCCGACTCAACCCTAACCAGAACCAGAAATCTATACTAATATTTTAAAACTAGAAATACACAAATATATTACATAATATACATATTTTGTGAAGGGGTCCGGTGGTCATTTTGTATGTTTTTCTCCTCCCACCGTACTCAAGTACAAGGAATATAGTTGTGCAAAAAAGAGAATGAAAGCGATCCTGATATTGAACAATATAAATTATATACATTGTATCAGATTGGAAAACTGCACCCAATTCAGGAAATCAGATTAAAAGGCTTTTGTATACATAAAGGCTTATTCTAGTTTACAGTAAAAATATCATACGTTTTCACAAAATAAAAATGTTTGAAACCTTTCAAGGTTAAACTTGCACGCCTTTGCTCACTTTACTAAAAACTGGGTCCAAAACAATGCTAATGATATAAATGAGACAGTTGAGAATGAAAACGATCCTGATATTGATCAATAATAATTATATAAGATTGGGAAACTACACCCAATTTCAGGAAAGCCGATTCAAAGGCTTTTGTATGTTTACTAATTCTAGTTGTAGTAAAAATATCGTACGTTTTCGGCACCAATAGAAAATGTTTGAAATCCTTCAAGGTTAAACTTGCACGCCTTTGCTCACTTTATTTAAAAACCAAAACCAAAACAATGCTAATGATATAAATGAGACGTCTAGACACAGCCCTGGGTTGCCGACAAAGACACTGGACGACAAGAACAAAAAAAATAGGTGGTTCGTTGAGCGTGTATGTACGTGAGGGAATCGATTACAATCTAATGATGCTAAAATGTTGTGAAGGAAGTCGTTGAAGAAACAACGTAGAAAAAGGTTTTAATATTGAAACACACACACCCCCACACACGATGAATTATGTCTGCAACTGCAAAACCCTATTCTTTGGTAGTCAAAACCATATTCTCTGGTATATTAAACTGGGCTCAAAAAGAAACTTATAATTTTTTACAAGGTCATATCTTGAAAATCCTGTCCATAAAAATGAACGAAAATTACACACAGGTTTACTTCAATACTCTACTCTAAACACTAGTCAGTAACTAACTAAATAGCTGTCCAACTGACACAACAGGAAAATGCAATGATATGGAACAGCTTCCTGGAACACATTCACAGCTCAATAATTGGCACCCAACACAAGAAATCTTTGAGCAAGTGGAATAGTGTGGAACAATTTAAGACCTGTTTCTTGAAAAAAGTGTCTGAAAAGCATAAGCAGCCCCATTCCATACTATTCCACTTACTCTTTGGAAATTATCACCTGTGTACGGATCTTGTAAGCATTCTCACAGATTTCTTTTGTTGGGTGCCAATTATTCACCTGTAAATGTGATCCAGGAAGCTGTTTCGTGTCAGTGCATTTTGCGCTGTTGTGTCAGTTGGACAACTGCTTGGTTACTGACATGTGTTTAGAGTAGAGTATTGAAGTAATCCTGTGTGTAAATTGATTCATTTTATTGACATGATTTTAAGATATGACCTTGTTAAAAATGATAAGTTTCTATTTGAGCCCAGTAATATCTTGATTGATACAAGAAGTGGTCATTAACTCGTGATGTGACATTAAGTCGATTTCGTCTCAACTGAGCTTTCCCGTTCATTTTACAATACATTTTCCTGTAAGTAAAATCTTAGCAAATCAAAGACAGTTGCCTAACAATACAAGTGACTTTGGACATCAAAATGCCTTCAGGCTAGGGTATCATCAATACAATAATCTATAATTATATATCTGTTTCCATGGAAACAATTTTAATATTATATTTTATTCAATTGGTAATTTATTCGCTTAACTTGATTATAAGTTACCTTGGCTGTCACATTTTGTCACGTTTTAGTTAAATTTTGTAGTTTGATAGTTTGTTTAGATTGTCAAGGTTACAGGATTTCTTCTGGTCACAGCTTAATCAAACTATACAGTTTCAGCTATTAACCTAGGCCCGTGATTTGCCACATGTCAGCTCAATCAATCTCTACCGATTTAGCTAATAACATACCACCTTGCCTTACATATACCTATACATACGTTTAAAACTGTGTTAGTAGCAATCATATAAAGGTGCAAATATTCAATTATATATTGTATTTATTTGTTTCATAAAGAGTCGAACAGGGTTATATATTTGCATTGCTTATGCGACACTTTTCCCAGTATTATCTAGCCTGTTTAATAGTTTTAAATAATTGATAGCATAATACGAGCACCTGTTAATATTGGAGTACACACTCAGACAAACATCCGAAAAACAGTGTTCCGCTTGCACAGATTGATTCTTTACTCCTTGCAAGAATCGATGGCATTGACCTCTCTTTATAGATTAACAACACGACTTGTTAAAGTAAAACATGATAACATTTCTTGTAAAGTGCTGGTATTAAATGCCAATGGAAAAAGAATTACATATGTTTTAGTATGATACAAAGGTCTGTGGTTGAAAAGCAGAATGGGCTATGGAATTATTAGTTAATAATGATTAACAAACACTCGATGAAAACGCAAATTAAGAAAATAAAGAAAAACGACAACACCAAAAATTAACAACAGCAGAAGAAATAGAAGTAGATGTATGAGAGGAGGAAAGAAGAAAATTGAGAAGGTGAATTATCGGGTGCAGCAAATTGTATTGTACAATTGCTATGCTAGGCAAGCAAAGAAAGACCTCTTTCCTACTTCACGATTGCTATTTTTAAACAATAACATGTCAATGTCAAATTTTAATAATACTAGTGTTAAAACAGTCAAAATGTGTTATCATAAGAATATCTATTCACATAATATTCGAGGCATCCTTATGATTTTATCTCACCAAGTAGGAAACTTCAATGTCAACGGCCGTGGGCGTTCCGTTTATAGCAGGCATTCCGTTTGTTAAAGACACGTTTCATCATGGTAATCAAATGTAGTTCTGCCGGAAGCCGATGATACAAAACACTACCGATATGTCACTACAAATTGGCTTATATAACCTGATCGGTGATCGCGATCAAAAGTTTTGTATATAATATAATGATAAAATTATATATTTAATAAAATTAATGTTTTGCATAAGAACTTACGCACTGGCTGTTGCAATTTACTCTTCAAAGTAACGTCTATTTAATACTTCGACGTATGTTCGAAAGCTTGCCTTATGTGAATTCTTGCATGATACGCATCCAATCTCACACAAGTAGACCTATGTGTAAAACCAACACGTCTTTCTACTAAAGTGCTAATATTAAACACTGTACAACAGACTAAATGTGCCAATATTGAGCATTTTAGTGCAATGATAGCGCCCTGTTGTATTTAGTGCCGACATTAAGATTACCTAAGTTTTTAAATGCCAATTCCGTTAGAGAGAGCCAGTCACCCACTTAAGCAATCGACAGGACGAACGAGGAGACTTCTATATAGTAAAGACCTGCCTGTGATGTGAGTCCAATTTAGAAGAGCCCCACAGGGCTAGTAAGTCAACTTGTGTGTAGTTTTATTATTATTTTTTAATATTATTATTTAATGTTGTAGGAAAGTTTTGTGAACGCTGTGATCGTTGCAAAATAACGTTTTGAAAAACTAAATTTGTGAATGGAGCTTAAAATTTTAAAAGGATGAGAATATTGCATTGTGTTTGCATAAATAATAAAGTGGCATTTCGTGATTCTGGTATCCTCTCTTGAATTTGCGATACATTATATTGCCCCCTGTTATGTAAGCCAGTGTTGTAATAATATCTGTCCACAAACCCGATGTCTTCGTTAAACGACAGAAACGATAGAATCTGAAAGAAAGGTTATCCACACATTATGTAGTCCTAGGTTTCCTTGGTTTCTGCATGGTATAAACATCTCAACCTTTTAGGAGTAAGTGATGGTGAATTACTATAAATCGTGCATGTAAGATAGCTCTCAAAACAGATGTCAGGTTGGACGTGACGTTCCGTTATTCCTAAATCAATACTTAGAAATGTATACACAATTACATCAAAGACCATATGAAGAAAAGCAGTATCAGTCGGTAAACTTAAAAACCACACCATTCCATAGTACAACCAGACTCAGACCAAGTGCCGTGACTTTTAGCACGTCGGTCTCAAGGTGGAACGCATCCATCATTTTATCCGTCGTACGCCTATTGTGAAAAGATGATTGGGTGATTTATTTGCTTAAAAATAATAATCAATTAAGATCAGCAAACTTGGGGCCGGAGAAAAGTCCGTTTCTCTATATTACTACCACCACCGACCTATACTTACCGTAAAACAACACCACACACTCTCTACATATATGTTACAGTTCATATTATTGCCTGCAAGTATAAAAACCATTTTCCAGAGGTTTTTAAATGAAGTTCCTGTTACCCGAATATACTTCTGGTTGCAAAGCTAAGAACTGGTTCTTCTTCTTTCGGCGACGATATTTACTTTATCGTTTTAAATTTTTATGATTATGTCCCAATCGCATAGATGGAAAAATGCTACAATCAATTAACCACGCGATTGAATTATTTAATGTATTTGCATACACGTGGGTGTGTTTGCACTGGGTTCTATTGAATATGGGTAATGTTTTATCTTTCTTATCATGTCAGTTAGTGCATTAATAAAAGGATGGTTCCTGATTCAGCCACAATCCTCGTTTTTAACACCTGTTTTGTCTCCAGGGCATTCCGATATAGGAAGTGTTACACGACAGGCAAGGTGGGTTGAGATAATGTACAAAAGGAACAAGAGCATATGTAAAGCAATGTATCAACTTGTTGAATGAAATGACAAGAGCCAGAGAATTTTTAATTTGGGCTAAAAGGTATTAAAGAATGAGGTCAATTACGAGCTTGACAAATACGGAATAGGAATTTAAAAAAAGCATCTCTGACAATGCTTTATACAGTTGCATATCATATGATTGCTCAAGGGAAGCGCACTGAATTAGTTACCTTCACTTTCAAAGTTTGAAGTCACGAATACATAACAGATTTTAAGGGTGCCGAACATTCTTGTTCATGCTCCAATTGTGTTAATGATACCTTTGTGTCACATATTGATATGTCCAACTCTGATGTAACAACGAATGTTAATGAAAATGTTATTTGTTCCACTATGTCTGACAATGTTGTTGCAAATGATGTCAGTATGAATATGCTTGATGTTTCTACTGGTAGTAATAATTTCAGATCTGTTTTGTTTGCAATAATGATTATGTTAATAAAAATATGTATGAAAATTGTAGTGTTAATAATACCTTTGTGTCACATATTGATATGTCTAACTCTGATATGACCAATGTTCATGAAAATGTTGCCTGTTCCACTATGTTTAAACACGTGGAAAATGATGTTGCAAATGATGTTAGTAGTAAAAATATGCCTGACGTTTCCTCTGCTATTGGTAATCAACTTAGATCTGTTGATGGAAATGTGTTTGAAACTGTTTTTAATACTGTTTGCAATAATGATATTAATGTGAATAACAATATGTATGAAAATTGTTGTGTTAATTATGCCTTTGTGTCAGATAATGATATGTCTAATTCTGATATGACCAATGTTCATGATAATGTTGCCTGTTCCATTATGTCTGATAATGATGTTGTAAATAAAATGCCTGACGTTTCCTCTACTGCTGATGAAACTATTTTTAATTTTGCTTGCAATAATGATATATATGTTAATAACAATATGGGTGAAAATTGTTGTATTAATGATACCTTTGTGTCACATATTAATAAGTTTAACTCTGATATGACGAATGTTCATGAAAATGTTGCTAGTGTGTCTGAAAATGATGTTGCGAATGATGTCAGTAAGAAAATGCCCGATGTTTCATGTAATGTTAGTAGTCATTTAAGATCTGTTGATGAAAATGTATTTAATTCTGCTTGCATTAATGATACTCATGATAATAACAATTTGTATGACAGTTGTAGTGTAAGTGTTAATGATTTGACTGATACAGATGAGAGCTCTGATTACGTGCAACTTCAAAATGGCAAAATACCTAATTTTAAGACCAAAGGTATTAAATTTGCTCATCTTAACATAAGAAGCCTGGTTAGTAAAATTGATGAGTTTAAGTATATGTGTGGTGATTCGTTTGACATCATTTGTGTGAATGAAACACTTTGTGATCACACAGTAAGTGATAACGAGGTTAATTTTGATGGTTTTAATATTCTCAGGAAAGATCGAAATAGGGGTGGCGGCGGTGTGGCAGTTTTAATTAATAATATGTTCGATTTCAGGAGAAGGGATGATCTATGTGATGATTCTCTTGAATGTATTTGGGTCGAAATTTCACCACCTTATACAAATACACTCCTTGTATGTGCTGCGTATAATCCTGATGGAAATGATAATGATTTTTCAAATAAGTTGTGTACAATGTTGTCAAAAGCTGCAAATGAAGATAAGGAGTTAATTTTGCTTGGCGACTTTAATTGTGATTTCTCTCCTCATGTTGACTGTAAGCAAGTTAGAGATTTAAAATTTGTGTGTGATTTGTATCAGTTGCAGCAATTGATAAATCTTCCAACTCGTGTGACATCTCACAGCAAGACGATTATTGATTTGTTTTTTACATCAAAAGATGAGCTTTTTACTGAAAGTGGTGTGATTCAAACATCGATTAGTGATCACTATTTAATCTATGCCATAAGAAAATCCAAGCCAAGTAAGGGTCAACATAAAACCATTGATTATCGTTGTTTTAAAAATGTTGATGATCAAAGTTTCATTAATGATCTCTCCGAACTGCCATGGAGTGATATTGAAAAAATTGACAATGTTGATGATGCTGTAAATATGTGGAATTCGATGTTATTTGATGTTGTAAACTGTCATTTACCTAAAAAGACCAAGCGTGTTAAATCAACTCCATCGCCTTGGTTAGGTAGAGAAATAAAGCAGTGTATGCATCATAGGGATAGCCTCCATCGTATTGCAACTCGTTCTAATAGTGTAAATGATTGGAAAGCCTATAAACTTGTTCGTAATCAAGTTACTAGTATGATAAGATCAGCTAAATGTAATTATTATAAGGGTCTAATAGATGAGAGTTGTAATGATTCTGGTAAGCTCTGGCAAACACTTAAAAAGTTATTCCATCCAAAGTTTCCCCAACTCCATCAGCTGTTGGGTTTGGAGATAATGTAGTTACATCTGACATTGATATATCAAATGTGTTCAACAGCCATTTTGCAAGTGTTGCAACAAATCTACTTAATGAAAGTGATGAAAGAAATGTAAACAATGTTAATAATATTAATGATGTTAATGTGTTACATACATGTGAAGATCTTAATGACAAACCTGTTCTTAATATACCATGTATTCCATATGATTTTGTTGACAAAGAAATTCGCTCCATGAGCATTAAAAAGGCGGTAGGTCTGGATGATGTCAGTTGCAAGATCCTGAAACTGGCTCGTCCTGTCATTGTTAAAAGTTTAACTTATATAATGAATCTTTCTTTGTCAAAGGGGATATTTCCTACTTTGTGGAAAGAAGCCAAAGTGATCCCTTTGCATAAAGGAGGTGACCTTGATAACACCAATAATTACAGGCCAATTTCCATCCTACCTGTAATAAGTAAGATCATTGAAAGGGCTATGCATAATCATGTTTACTCTTTTTTTAATCGAAATGGTATCTTAAATGTTCATCAATCAGGTTTTCGTCCTGGTCATTCTACCGAGACTGCTCTTGTTGACATGGTTGACGATTGGCTGACGAGCATCAACAGCGGTGAATTGACTGGTGTTGCCTTTATCGACCTTAGAAAAGCGTTCGACACCGTAAATCATGATATTTTGCTTAGAAAGCTCCATTATATTGGGGCATCTGAAGATACAGTTAAATGGTTTGCATCGTATTTATCTTGTAGAAAGCAAAGAGTTACTTTTAAGGGTATTGTCTCTGATTCTCTTGAAATAAAAGTTGGTGTTCCGCAGGGCAGTATATTGGGCCCATTATTATTTTTGATTTTTATCAATGATATGCCAAATGTAATATCACATGGGAAAATATCTATGTACGCAGACGATACCACTCTGTCTGTCAGTGGTACTGATACTGATATTATTTCTAAAAAGCTCACTGACGATCTTTCTGCAATTAAGGCATGGTTAAATGTAAACAAATTGTTTCTTAATACTGATAAGACAAATGTTATGCTCATTGGTAGTGAGCCTAAGTTACGTAATGATAAATGCTCTGCTTTTTCAGTTTCCATTGATGATTGTAAGAGTTCATAGTGCCAAATGTCTTGGTGTAAAGATAGATTCTAAATTACTTTGGCACGATCATGTTAATTCAGTCATACAGAAATTGTTTTGTAAAATAGGACTCTTGAGACGTCTAAAACATTTCTTGACGTTCGCACTCTTAATGTTTTATATAAGGCTCTTATCCAACCGCAGTTCGACTATTGCAGTGTAGTTTGGTTTGGTCGCTTCAATGAAGATGTACGTAAATTATGTGTTTTACAAAAGCGATGTGCTAGAATAATATTGCGTGCCAACTACCTTACGTCTTCTGATATAATGTTTCCTATATTAGGTTGGGAATCACTTCCAAATCGTGCAATGTATTTCAAATCACTGTTAATGTTTAAATGTCTTAACGATATATCACCACAGTACCTTATCAACAGGTTTTCTTATGTACATGAAAAACATAATGTGAACACCAGACAAGCTGCGTCCAATTTATTGGCTCTACCGCCTTGCACAAATGGTTATGACACTGGGTACTTTAAATCATCTTTTTCATACAGTGGGGTTGAGGTTTGGAATAAACTGAGTAATGATGTAAGAAGTTCTATAAATGTGCAGATTTTCAAGCAAAGAAAAAAATTGAGCATGTACTTGATAATGATGTATTTCTATTCTACTTTGAAAATTGTATATATTTCTGTATTTTAATTTTGTAACTAATAGTTGTATATTTTATATAAATTGCATGTTGAAAATTGTTGCCTTTTAATGTTATGTAAATGTATTGCAGGGCCCCATGTAAGACCAGCTATCGGCTGAATTGGGCTACCCTGGATAAATATGAATAAAATAAATAAATAAATAAATAAACAGAGGAAAATGTCACAAGATACTGGTAATTCCAAACGATGCTGGATAATGCAAGAAATACGAACTCTCTTTCTCTCCATGGAAGTACTAGTAGTACTTTCATTTTCTCTCCAATATCACATTCAAATGATTAGCGTTGCTTATTTGTTAGCTACGATATAGTTTCCGAAAATAATCCGATGGAGAGGCTTCCCGCTGTGACTCTCTTTCACAACCTGATACCTGTCAATTAAAATTGACATTGACAATATTAACAGCCTTTATATTTAGCATTCACGTCTTACTAATTCTAGCTCCGATCCAACAAAAAATAGTACCACACATTAACAGTTAATTTTTGTCGGCTCTACAAATCATGTGAATTTTAACTAAAATTTTCAATTACACCAAACTGTCTTCCGACAATAAGCCAAATCGGCATTGGAAGTTTGCAATGCATTGTGGAACAGTTTTTGCAGTTTTGGGACACTTTGCCCTCTGACCTACTACTACTACAAAGTTCTTAGGGCGCAATTCGCAAAAAAAGCATCGTTGCGCTTACAATAAAAAAACAAATACATAAGAAAACCAGTTCAGAATAAAACAGTTCAGAATAAATAAGTTTTGAGTCTCTGTTTAAAAAGAGTGACCGATGGCGAAAGTCTGATTTCTGTTGGTAATGAGTTCCAGCGCTTAACACCAGCTACAGGGAAACGACGATCACCGGCGACACTGATGGATCTATCAGCCAGGAGACGCGTGGTGTCATTACTTGATCTGAGAGTCCTTTGAGGAATATAAGGAGTCAGTTTGTTGGAGATGTACTTCGGAGCAAGGTTGTTGAGAGACTTGTAGATATACAGAAGAATTTTGAAACTGATACGTTTATCAATGCTGAGCCAGTGGAGACCTATTGGGAAAATTCAGAAAAATTGGTTTTTGTGCGTACAAAATACAAGAATGAAAACAAACCCAAAACATTTTTAATGATAACATTATGACAATAATAAATAAATTAATAATAATTACAGCAATTTTCCCGATATGTCAGAGGTCAAAGTGTCCGAAAACTGCTCTCAAAACCGTAAGTTACAATGGCGATTGGGCTCATTGCTGAACTGTGCGCACTGAAACCTCCTGTACTATATAACATATTAATTTACGCTGTATAAACATGGAATTACTAGACATAACAACACCGACCGATTTATGTTATACATCAACTAAACGCAACAATGAAGAGGGTAAATTACATGAATAAGGAGGTTATGTGCAAGGAAAGTCTACATAGGTGTCTCTGTTGTGTTTGTTAATAGGGACGTCCTGTGCAAGGAAAGTCTAAATTAGTGTCTATGTTATGTTTGTAAATAAGAAGGTCCTGAGAATAGTCGACTTTTGTGTATAGTTTTGTTATTTAATTTTATTATTATTATTATTTAATATTGTAACGCTTTGAAAAACTAAATTTGTGAGTGGAGCTTGAAATTTTAAAAGGATAAGAATTTTACATTCTGTTTGAATATTAAAGGGGCATTTCGTGATTCTAGCATCCACTTTTGATACATTATATTGCCCATGTTATATAGGTCATTGTGTTGTAATTGCTGTCCATAAACCCGATGTCTTTGTTAAACGACAGAATCTGCAAGAAATGTTATCCACACATTATGTAGTCCTAGGTTTCTGCATGGTATAAACATCTCAACTTTTTAAAGTGGTGATGAATTATTATAAATCCTTCACCTTCAGATGTCAAAACAGATGTCAGGTTTGACGTGACGTTCAGCTATTCCTAAAACAATACTTAGACATTTATATATACAATTACCTCCGAAAGGTCATGAAGAAAAGCAGTATCAGTCTGTATTAAAACTAAAAAGCCACACCATTTCATTTTACAACCAGACGCAAGTGTCATGACTTTTAGCCGGTCTCAAGGTGGAACGCATCCATCATTTTATCTGTCGTACGCCTATTATGCTAAGATGATTGGGTGATTTATTTGCTAAAAATAATAATCAATTAAGATCAGCAAACTTGGGGTCGGAGAAATGTCCGTTTCTCTATATTACTCCCACCGACCTACACTTACATGTACCGTAAAACAACACCACACACTCTCTACATGTATGTTACGCCTGCAAGTATAAAAACTATATAATCTTTTACCATTTTCCAGAGGTTTTTAAATGAAGTTCCTGTTACCCAAATATACTTCTGGTTGCAAAGCTAAGAACTGGTTCTTCTTCTTTCGGTGACGGTATCTTCTTTATCTTTTTAAATTTTCATGATTATGTCCCAATCGCAAAGATGGAAAAACGCTACGATCAATTAGCCACGCGATTGAATTATTTAATGTATTTGCATACACGTGGGTGTGTTTGCACTGGGTTCTATTGAATATGGGTAATGTTTTATCTTTCTTATCATGTCAGCTAGTGTATTAATAAAAGGATGATTCCTGATTAAGGCGCAATCCTCGTTTTTAACACCTGTTTTGTCTCCAGGGCTTTCCGATATAGGAAGTGTTAAACGACAGGCAAGGTGGGTTGAGATAATGTACAAAAGGAACAAGAGCATAATGTAAAGCAATGTATCAACTTGTTGAATGAAATAACAAGAGCCAGAGAATTTTTAATTTGGGCTAAAAGGTATTAAAGAATGAGGTCAATTACGAGCTTGACAAATACGGAATAGGAATTTAAAAAAAGCATCTCTGACAATGCTTTATACAGTTGCATATCATATGATTGCTCAAGGGAAGCGCACTGAATTAGTTATCTTCACTTTCAAAGTTTGAAGTCACAAGATACTGGTAATTCCAAACGATGCTGGATAATGCAAGAAATACGAACTCTCTTTCTCTCCATGGAAGTACTAGTAGTACTTCCATTTTCTCTTCAATATCACATTCAAATGATTAGCTTTGCTTATTTATTAGCTACGATGTCGTTTCGGAACATAATCAGATAGAGAGGCTTCCCGCTCTGACTCCCTTTCACAATCTAATACCTGTCAATTAAAATTGACATTGACAATATTAACAGCCTTTATTTTGCATTCACGTGTTACTAATTCTAGCTCAGATCCAACAAAAAATAGTACCACACATTAAGAGTTAATTTTTATTCGTATTGTTTAAACGTCTTGATTGCCAATGTCGGCACAATGTTAACATCCAATATTCAAAACTTGCAGCTACGATAAAATGATTCATATTATCGGAACAAAGAATACTGATTAACCTGAATAACTTTTTTGCAACTTTCCTCCATGACGATGACACTTTGCTGTACGAGTCTCGAGTGTTTAAAATTGACAATGTTTCATGTTTTGCGCGAGCCTGTCCTTGAACTTGTAAAGCACGGTGTTTATAAATAAGGTCCTGAGAAAGGGAAGTCTGCGTTAGTGTCTCTGCTGTGTTTGTAAATAAGGAGGTCCTGAGAAAGGGAAGAATACATAGTATCTCTGTCGTATTTGTAAATCGGGAGTTCCTGAACAAGTAAAGTCTACCAAGTGTCGCTGTTGAGTTTATAAATAGGGAGATACTGAGAAAGTAAAGTATATATTAATGTCTCTGTTGTGTTTATAAATATGAAGGTCCTGAGAACGGAAAGTCAACATTAGTGTCTCTGTTGTGTTTGTAAATTGGGACGTCCTGTGCAGTTTATAAATAGGGAGATGCTGAGAAAGGAAGGTCTACATTAGTGTCTCTGTTGTGTTTATAAATAAGGAGGTCCTGAGAAAGGAAAGTCAGCATTAGTGTATCTGTTGGGTTTGTAAATAGGGAGGTCATGTACAAGTAAAGTCTACATATGTGTCTCTGTTGTGTTTGTAAATCGGGAGGTCCTGAACAAGTAAAGTCTACCAAGTGTCGCTGTTGAGTTTATAAATAGGGAGATACTGAGAAAGTTAAGTATGCATTAGTGTCTCTGTTGTGCATGTAAATAAGGAGGTCCTGAACAAGTAAAGTCTACATTAGTGTCTCTGTTGTGTTTGTAAATCGGGAGGTCTTGAGCAAGGAAGGTCTACATTTGGTGTCCCTGTTGTCTTTGTAAATACAGAATGTCTCCCACATCAATTATTCGATGACTTTTTTGGTAAATTACATAAGCCTTTGCGAGTAGATATAAGATAAAATGAAATGACCTGATGAAAAATGGAGTAGGGTGGTCTCATGAATTTCCTGGGCACCCATGCTAGATCCGGGGTTCTTGTAGGTAACCCCTACTGGGACTGGTTTTAAAGTAAAAAATATACCTCTAGCGGGACAAGACCAGATTTCTATTTTTAAAAAGTCTCCCATATCAGACCAAGACAATTATTATACCAGAAAATTCCTTTTGAAAGTCAGGAAGTCACATTCTGTGAAGGTGAAGAAGAGTCATTTTTAAATTTGATACCCCTAGTGGGAGTCTCGAGACTAGCGCTAGTCTCGCCTTTTTTGTTTGGATATTTTATGCGACGAAACCATTCGAACCCACTACCTATATATTAAAATCGTCCGCTCTTCTCCAGTGTGTCTCTGTGGCTCAATTGGCTAGATCGTCGTGCTAGTAATACGAAGGTCGTCGGTTCGAATCCGGCCAGATGCAGTGGTTTTGTTTTTGTTTTCAACATTTATGTCCGCTGGCTGCTCTCTGTTGTATTAAAGATTAAAATTTGTTCAGTTTAAAACTTCGTTCATTAATTATACAGATGAATTTAAGAACAATTGTGCTGAGACCAAGTCAGTTTTGGTTCTGTATCGCACTAATACAGGGTGTCGCAATAAAAATATGCCATGTAGATTGGGGGACTTAAGTTGAAAAGGCGGAGAAGGCGGAGGTAAAAATAAAACTTTCTTTGAAGTTTCAATTACCATGGCGTATCTTCTTTAAAATGGTGCAAAAATCATCAAAATCCATTTACACGTCAGTGCGATAATTGCAATTAGGATTATACAAATAGACTTATTTTGGACTTTTCCAATGGGAAATACATATTAACAATAAATGTACTGCATTATAGTTTAGGATGGAAGAAATATATTAAATAACTCACAGTGTTGCTGCATAGTAGATAAGTTTTTGTTTATTTTATCGTCATTTTCTTGTTTATTTCATCATCATCAATACCATTTCAATACCAAGTTCAAAGTCAGCCCTGTTGTTTGTTGCTTGAGTAACATGTGTAAACATAGTGTTTACACAAGGAGAAAGGTGTGAAAAACATTCTTTGGGAGATTTATTAATTTATTTCAATTGCTATTGTATGAAGATAATTCTTCTGGTTCTTCCATTCTCAACTATTAGTCTATTAGAAATCAATTAGTTTTAAAATTATCTATATTTTAACTTCAAAGTCACCCAATCCATAGGGCCTAGTTTTATTGAGACACCCTGTACAAATATCTCAGAATGTGAAAGCTATCAATCATTCCAAATTCCAATTCACACGGGCAAAGACCTTCAAAGGTCTGTGGGTGGGAATATTTAATATTGCACTGCCAATTATTTATTGATTGTACCGTTATACTTTCAGTATGAAATTAATGACACAATACCAGTTAACTTTGTAGGATAAGGGAAAATACAATTGGCTTGAACATAATATAATTATGATGTAATAATCGACGGAATAATTTTTGCACGATAGAAAACGTACCGCTAAAAGTGCATTGATTGAGTTCGAGGCGTTTTAATTCTCCGAAATAGGTTACTTGACATGATTCGATGCCGCGTAGTGATTATTTACTCAAATTTAGTCTACGTGTAGTTTACAGGGAACTTGTCAATGTTTGTTTATTGTGAGTGACAAAGTGTATTGAGCACCCAATAGCGAAATAATATTGGAAAACTGGTTTAAAAATGAACAATCTCGGCTAATCAACATCCAAAAGAAATAAGAAAGTTAGAGTAATAAAATAATTAGCCATACAACAAACTCGGCTAATATGGTGTCGAATAGACAAGTTTTATAAAACTGTGGCAACGAGGGAGTCGTCTATAAAATAACGGGCCTTTATGTAATAATTTTAAAATGGGACTTGAACAAGGAAAGTCTATGTTAGTGACTCTGTTGAGTTTACAAATAGGACGTCCTGAGAAAGGAAAGCATACATTAATGTCTCTGTTGTGTTTATAAATAGGAAGGTCCTGAAAAAAGGAAAGTCTACATTAGTGTCTTTGTAAATAGGAAGGTCCTGAAAAAGGAAAGTATACATTTGTGTCTCTGTTATGTTTGTAAATAAGGTGTCCTGAGAAAGGAAAGTATACATTAATGTCTCTGTTGTGTTTGTAAATAGGGAGATCCTGTGTAAGGAAAGTCTGCATTGGTGTCTTAGTTGCGTATGTAAATAGGGAGGTCCTGTGCGAGGAAAGTCTACATTAGTGTGGCTGTTGTGTTTATAAATAGGGAAGTCCTGTATAAGGAAAGTATACATTGCTGTCTCTGTTGTGTTTATAAATAGGGAGGTCCTGAACAATGAAATTCTATACTAGTATTTATCTTGTGTTTGTTGTAAATAGAGAGGTCCTTAACAAGGATATTTTACATAAATATCTATAAATAGATACGGAGGTCCTGAACAATGAAATTCTACACTAATATTTCTCTTGTGTTTATAAATAGGGAGGTCCTGAGAAAGGAAAGTATACGTTAATGTCTCTATTGTATTAGTAAATAGGGACGTTCTCAGCATGGACAAGCTAATAATAGTAATATGACCCTGTTAAATATAATGGGCTGAAAGATCTTTCATACAACAAACGGTGTCTAAAGTGGATGAACCCACTTAATTTACATACAGTATTTTATGAGGCCTCCAAATTTACGATTTTTGCTCTCATATCAAAATGGATTTCTATACAGGCATGACACTTCTCCATCAGTGGGGTGTGCGGGTCAAGAACATTCAAACCAGGTTGAAATAGTATTTGATACATCGGTCTATCCTCCTTTGATTTAGTGCAAACAAGTCAGGCGACAAGAGGAGTGGGTCAAGGGTCATTTTCCAGGACCATACCTATGTCGCTATACTGTCAACCTGAAAAGATGTACATTCCAAGGCCAGCTCTCGGGGGACCTGGGTAAAAAGTTGGCTATACTATCCAACTCGGCAAATTGTGGACGTTGGTATCCTTGTAAATGTTAACAACATATCAACATTTATTAAGTCCCGTATTAAGTATAATTTCCTTGGTTGTTAACGCGGAAGTTTGTCATAAAACGTGAAACATGATAACTCTCAAGTGCACTTCCTTGTGTACATTATACACTCATGAAGTTAAGAGCCTAAAATACCACTTCTGTTTTGCATATAGTATGACTTTTATCGCTTGCTGAAAAAACCGGATGTTAGGTATACAGCTGTAATATGGTAAAACTTTCGTATTTGCTTCGACAATATACTAGTATTTCTTCCCTTTTACACAGCTTTGGTCAACTCAATAAATCTCAAATGGCCAAAGGATGTAACTTGGTAATACGTGAGGATGGCTCTCTTCCATTAATGGCTCTCTTATGTTTGTAAATAAGGAGGTAATGAACCAATACAGTCTACGCCAGTATCTCTGTTGCGTTTGTAAAGAGTGAGTTCCTGAACAAGGAAAGTCTACATCAGTTGTGTTTGTAAATAAGGCGGTACCGAGAGAGAAAAATCTACAATGGTGTCTCTGTTGTGTTTGCAAATAAATAGGGTCCAAGAAAGAAAAGTCTACATTTGTGTCCCTGTTGTGTTTATAAATAGGGAGGTCCTGTGAAAAGAAAGTCTATATTGGTGTTTCTGCTGTGTTTGTAAATAGTGAGGTCCTATACAAGGTAAGTCTACATTAGGGTTTCTGTTGTTTATAGTGAAGTCCTGAGAAACGAAAGTCTACATTTGTGTCCCTGTTGTGTTTATGAATAGGGATGTCCTGTACAAGGAAAGTCTACATTGGTGTCTCTGTTGTGTTTATAAATAGGATTCTTAAACACTTGAGAACGTTCCTGCAATCTCATTGGTTCTTTACCCGTGGGATATGACACGATATCACACGGGTCAGCGCGTGTGCATCAACGCGATACTCGTGCTCGCTATTTGAACCAATCGGAGGCGCATAGCAACAACAGGACTGATCGATTTTAAGCCATAGGTAGTTCCTTTTAAAATGTAGGATTTCATTTGATTAAATTTGTAATACTTATGATATTTCTATTTGAATTGAAGTGTTTAAGAATAAGAATAAACGTATTGTTTTTAGCCGCTGTCGTGTATCTATCGTCTCATATAACACGGGCGACATCATTATTTTTGGCGTAAAACAACTCGGCTTCGCCCCGTTGTTTTACTTAAAATAATGATCTCGCCCGTGTTATATGAGACAATAGATCCTGAACAAGTAAAGAGGTCCTGAACAAATAGAGTCTACATTAGTGTGTATGTTGTGTTTGTAAATAGGGAGGTCCTGAACAAGTAAAGTCTACATTAGTGTGTCTGTTGTGTTTGTAAATAGGGAGGTCCTGTGCAAGGAAAGTCTACATTGGTGTCTCTGTTGTGTTTATAAATAGCAATGTTCTGTGCAAGGAAAGTCTACATTGGTGTCTCTGTTGTGTTTGTAAATCTGGAGGTCCTGTGCAAGGAAAGTCTGCATTTGTGTCTTTGTTGCGTTTATAAATAGGGATGTCCTGTACAGGTAAAGTCTACATTAGTGTCTCTGTTGTGTTTATAAATAGGAATGTTCTGTGCAAGGAAAGTCTACATTAGTGTCTCTGTTGTGTTTGTAAATCGGGAGGTCCTGAACAAGTAAAGTCTGCATTAGTGTCTCTGTTGTGTTTGTAAATCGGGAGGTCCTGAACAAGTAAAGTGTGCATTAGTGTCTCTGTTGTGTTTGTAAATAGGGAGGTCCTGAGCAAGTAAAGTCTGTATTAATGTCTCTGTTGTGTTTGTAAATCGGGAGGTCATGAACAAGTAAAATCTACATTAGTGTCTCTGTTGTGTTTGTAAATAGGGAGGTCCTGAGCAAGTAAAGTCTGCATTAGTGGGTCTGTTGTGTTTGTAAATCGGGAGGTCCTGAACAAGTAAAGTCTGCATTAGTGTCTCTGTTGTGTTTCTAAATAGGGAGGTCCTGAGCAAGTAAAGTCTGTATTAATGTCTCTGTTGTGTTTGTAAATCGGGAGGTCCTGAACAAGTAAAGTGTGCATTAGTGTCTCTGTTGTGTTTTGTAAATAGGGAGGTCCTGAGCAAGTAAAGTCTGTATTAATGTCTCTGTTGTGTTTGTAAATCGGGAGGTCCTGAACAAGTAAAGTCTGCATTAGTGTCTCTGTTGTGTTTGTAAATCGGGAGGTCCTGAACAAGTAAAGTCTGCATTAGTGTCTCTGTTGTGTTTGTAAATGGGGAGGTCCTGTGCAAGGAAAGTCTACATTAGTGTCTCTGCTGTGTTTGTAAATGGGGAGGTCCTGAGAAAGCAAAGTCCATAATCTGTGTATCTATAGCTAGATACTTAGGGGTCCCAGGTTCAAATAGTGTTAAAGGATTTTTTTTCCTTAGCTGAAATGCTTCAGAAATACGCCCACATCAATAGAAAACTTCATCCACCAAATCGACTATTTAACCTCACCACTGGGCCAAAGATTTAAAACAATTTACCTGACTTTGTTAAAACGGCTGTAAGTGTAAATTCTTTTAAAAAGGACATTTCATCTGTCATCCAGAAAAACAATATACCAATTTAAATGTCATCAAAATATTAATAATGTATTATTTTGTCACTTCAATATTTGCAAGTTTTCCCCCCTTTCTAATTTGGGCTCTTCGCTGGTGGTTTCCGAAGCCGTGTGCCTTCTCGCTGCATGGAATACATTTTCGGCTCCGCTGGCAGATGGGAGTTCTGATTTGATTCAGTTAATTGATCAAATGTTTGTAATATAAATTATTCTTTTCTCATGATACTTTTTTTTGTGTTTCTCAGTCACCGCTCTTGTTATGTCTTGTTTGTGTGTCTGTTTGATTTTGAGTGTTTAATTCAATAATTGTCAGGTGGTGCAACGTTTTTTCAGGCATTTGCTATTAGTTGCACCTCCTCCATCTCATTTTTACATTAGTTATTGGGAGTTATTATGTGTGTGATTTTGATGGAAATAAATTGAATATGAATATGAATATGCTTAACATAATTTATCCATTTTGAATTTCGCCATGTTTTGCAATTTGCATTCAGTTGTTTATTGAGCCCATTTGGGACATGGTATGAGGTACAAGACCTTCTTCGTTGTAGGAAAAAAAGTTACAATAAATGTCCACGTAGGAGCAACGTAATACATTTTAATCATTCAAAGAAGACATCATTGATTGAACGTTGAAAGAAAACAACTAGAAGTTGACGTCATGAAAGCACCATAATGAAATTATCTTTATTGGAAGCACTTTTGATTTCACGGTTACTGTGCATTTACTTCCAATTAAAAATGACACCAAAATTGACAAAATTAACGAACCTTTGTTGTTTCATGTCATAAACATGTTATACGATGGTCAAATTTCATTACATACCATTTTACAATCCATGATTGAATGACCTTGAACCCACTTCCATCTTAGAGTCCTATTGGTCTATTCCAGAACTTATTGTTACCACAAAGGGGAGGTGAAAAAACCTTGTTTTGGTTTCCGCACAAAATGCTGAAAGAGGTGACCTAAAAATACCATTAAAACGAATTAGTGAAAATTCCTGAAAAAACTGCAGTCTCCATTTGCTCCTGAGACAAACCTCCTTTTCTTTAGCCTATCAGTTGTCTTCCATGTACTATTTAGGTTACAACTATTTTCAAAAGTGTTTAGTTACTTTTGATCATGAATAAGGAAAACCATTCTGCTGCAGTGACAAAAGTGATCACAAAAGTGGAACACTGCCCCCGTTAACTACATATAGTCTGACAAGCGGTATAGATAAAAAGGTAATATTCACACTTCCCTCCCTGCTGACATTTCCTTATTTTTTAAAATAACGAAGTAGGGATAAAAATATATCAACTAATAATTAGGACGTGGATTCAGTTGCAGCAGAATTCTATGGCTACTGTATTTTGTGAACTGATGTACATTACTGCAAGTGTGGTACTACAACTGATTGGTGTATATCTATTCTGACTTTTTAAACAGAATTCCTGCACATTTTGACCACAGACCAGGCCAAAATAATCACAATTTTACTCCGGTGGTTTTCTTGTATGGAATTTTGACCAACTCAAAATCAAAAAGGAAAACAAAATATAAAAACAAATACAAGCAAACAAAGCAAACACTTCAGAACATTACCAATACTTCAGAATAAAATCTTTTATTATTTCAGAAAGGTTTCCAAAATACCAGAGACAAAAAAATGTTTGACATTCTTTTTTGACAGATACCCACTACAACATAAAATAAATATACAGTGTTCAGTTCTAGACTTGAATTCATTGAATGGACTGTCATCTAGTTCTGACTTGCTAGTTACTAATTGAGTCCCAATTGAGTGCAAATAAATTATTCATTATACTCTTATGAGTGTATAGACAATGTAACAGAACGCAACATAATGAGACGGATGTCATTAATGACAAAAACAGAGATTTTAGTATTAAAACAAAATAAGATATACGAGTTTTATTTGGCCAACTGGTGTTAGTAATGAATTATATGTTTGCGATTTACAAAATGAAACCATACATATGTCAGATTTGTTAATGAGAAAATTGTCAGTGTGATGCATGCCCTAAGGCAAATCTGTCGAAACTCTGAAATGTAAGAAATGATTCCAAACAAATGAAAAGAAAACACACTTTGTATCATGAAGTCTTTGTAATAATCTTCAAATGTGTCATAACAAATACAGACATAATTTATTATGTATAAATGCAGGGAATTTGATTTTTCTTTGTGTTTCTCTATGGTTTTAGTATATTGCTTGTTTGTTTTATTTATCTTCATTTATGTATCCCTTTACTATTTATGTGTAGATTGGGATGATTATCGTTTAGCTATTCAGTCAAACATAAAAGAACTTGGATTAGCAATTGATGGGTAGATACCAATTATATTTTTGGGGGGATGGAGGGAGGGAGGAATGAGGAACTCAAATGTATTAAGGGAGGTGTAATGAGCGTGAACTTGGTTTGGATGCAGAGGGAGTGTGCCTGTAACAGACACAGCCACCAGAAAAGGACCAGCTCAGATCGCGCGCCAAATAAGTTTGCAGTCCAGAAATTTCATTTTTTCTCAGCCTTGCAAAAAATAGGCAGAGGTGGGAATCGAACCCGGGACCTCGGTGTTGTAAAACCTACTGCGTTACCACTGAGCCAACTGACAACCAGCTATGAGAAGTTTGATAGTAATCCTTGATATTGCTGAATAGAATAAATCAATACTGATAGGTCTATTTATCTAATGTACGATGTTATTCAAATTGGCCTATAAACTAGGAATATAATGTGAAATGACTCAATCGATCAATCAATCAAGTTGTCAAGTTATCAACAATCAATAATAAACCGACGTAGGCCTATCATGGAATATTACTAACTAGGCCTACTAACTAGTAATATACCAAATAAATAAAATAAATAAATAAGTCAGTAGGCCTAAATAAATAAATAGGCATAGGCCTAAATAAATAAATAAATACATAATGCAGAATGCAGTTAGTAGGCCTATTTTAGTTGCAAAATTCCAAACATTCTATATTCACACATTCTATTATAATTTTCTGCTATACACGCAAAGGACCTGTGCCTTTAATATGTCCGCGCCTAATCAATAATGAGTCTTTCACCATGCTCACACACCATGTTAAACTATGTATCCCTGCAAGTATTATCTGACCAAGTCCTAACACCTCAATGAAATGGATGCTATAACGTACCCAATCAAGCGAACATATCAAGGTCATATCAGGGCGTTATACAAAGAATGGTCAAAGGTCAACGTTTCCAAAGAAGTATAGTAATAGATGTAGACACAAGCCTTCGTGCGGGAAACATAAACACATAGTCGTCAGTCGTGTGGTTTTTATGAGATTTGATACGGCGCTGAAGTCTATTGGCTGTCCCAAAATCAGTACCAGACCCGGTTTCCAGACGGCAAATGTGTGTGTTGTTACAAGGAATGCAAACTCATTTTATCAATGAGTGAACCACATAGAGGAATACGACATCTATCGTGAGCCAATCTGCATTCTGTTGCCTGCAAAAGCCGACGATCAGGTAAAAATTCTAAAAGCAGCGTGACTAGATATTTGCGTTAATTTCATGATACGTGTAAAACGCATTGAAAACGCCAAATTGCAGTAATAAAATATATAATATTAGTAAATCACCCAATCGAATGTTAACGTAGGCATGTGGAAAAGAACTGCAATAACAATAACAAACTATGTGCCCAAAGAGTTGTCTTTGGCATGTCGCTTTTTTGAAATATGACCAAAAATATCAAATTTTGGAAAAACGCCCCAAAATTTAAAACAAACACGAACCTTCCAAAATAAATATATATTAACACTCGGCGGCCCAGTCACTACCTGCCGCTGTGATTTGGGGTAACTCATTGCTTCCCCTCTCCAGATACCGGAACTTCAAGGTCGCTCATACCCCAGCCCTTAAACCAAGGCACAGAAATTATGTGATGAAATCAGACCATCCTCTTTTTTTCACATTAAATGAAATGTTTAGCTTTGGTAATGTTTTCATCAGTTGAATTGTGCATACCTACATGAATTTCAATCCAATAATCCATACTTGAATTACAATCACCTTATGGCTTATTACAAAATATGGATCTTACACTTAGTTTGGTATGTCTTAAGCGCGCTTCAGACTCCGTATTGTACGTACAATATTGTATGTACAATACTTTTCGTGACGTCAAAAAGTATTACACGTGCAATAAATAGTATGTACCGGGAAAATATATATTTTGCTACAATCATAGGTTGCTTAATTGATACGGAGTTGCCAAATTTCTAAGAGTTCTAAATTTAGTGAGTGCACGGAATGATGAACATCTTTTAAGGGATGGGTTTATATGTGTGTAAATGGAGGAGAAATGGGAGTATTTTGGCATGTTTGCTGTGATTGTTTGCCTAGCAATATTGATCATAAGTACACAATTGATGGTGCATATCAAGGACCAAACTCTATAGTTTTATATTTGAGCACGATCACTTCTGTAAGGTCATGGGAAATTATGTAAATCGGCTTTTATATTTGATGTTGCATATCGGCTCACGCACTTTATTTTTGTACCCAGTATTTCACAAAGTCCCTGTACTCTGATGACCCTATGACTTTTTGCTGGTATGTTGAGCACTTTAAACAATTAATTATAGTACTTACCTCCTACTTTAGGAACATGCGTATGTCTTAATGTATGTCGACCATGTCAACAACCCAGTGTAGTTTTACATGGTTGGAAAAGTCTATTTCCTTTCGCTATTTTGCCAATCATAATTCATAAATTGTCCAACTTTTTGACAAAAAGAGTTTTACAACTATTCCGCCAGCAAGGAAACACAAATTTATGTGTATCCAGTGCGTCCTTTACGTTTAAATAGTTCAGTTTATTGTCAAGTTGTGCCTCTATACGCCATATTTACGGAATTTTTGAACCCAAATTTCTTGAAATATACATTACCTTTTTAACTTCTCGCCACGAAATTGGATTCATAAGAAGGTCAAATACAAGCCTTCCATTATGGCTGGTATCATCATCTCGATTGGTGTCTTGTGTTAGTATTATTCCATATTTTGCTGGTAGAAGTTCAATGAAACCCTCCATAATTCACGACTACTGTCACTTGTGTTATAAACTCGATGTGTTTACTATATTGTCGCTCGGGTCCGCGACTAATCGCAGGGACCAGTCTATCATTAGCTATTCTATACACTTTTCAATAGCCTTATTGTGATGTGTGGGAGTTTTAAAAGCCGAGCCATGAACAAAATATAATGCGAGCACCCGGGGGCATCAACTTTAGAGGTGACGGTATGTGCCTGTCAATATATGCCCCTCTTTTGAAGCCGACTATACCCGATGACCAGGCACCTTCAGTTTTCAAAATATTATACCCAATGACCCCTTTTTCATTTTGATTGTACATAATTGACCCTTTTTTTTATTAAAAAAAACCCAACGTTTTGTACTGATATGCGCCTACTTCGCGACGCTTGTACAAAATGTAGGCACATATACCCATCAATTCTAAAGTTGAGTGCCCCGGGGCGAGCGCATACTGCGGGCCAATGAACAATGAGATAGTGGCTTTTCTGATATCACTTTGAGGAACTGTTGAAGTATAAATCAGCCAACGAGTAGGTGTGTCCAAATTGCACATCTTGAATTGAGACCAAGACATGCTGTTATTTCAATTGTTATATCGTTCCGGTTGGTTTATTACCTACCATTGCCTACGAGCGTGTTTATAGTGGTGTACGGTATTTATACGGTATCATTATACGCATATGGGATTAGAATGGAATGTGACTTATCCGTTATCTCGGCTGTTTATAGTGGCAATCAATAGCGCTATTCTGAATCAGAGGTGGTTGAACTCAGCGTGTTCGAGGTCACCGCAATGCAATGTGGGAGACACAAATATGGTGCCAGTTTCCAATAGTTTGCCTTCGAAACGATACCGACCATTTATAAAAACATTATTGCTACAGTGCCGTACCATATCTGTAGGCGATGTGTTATTACAGTGACAAATTTGAGCTCGGAGAGTTATATTACCCTGCTCCACTTCCTTGAATAACGGTATCGTTAATCCCTGTCTGTTTATAGTGGCCGTATACGGAAAGAATATACTGCAATATCCATCGATATCGAAGGATATCAGTTCCGTATAATATGTGCGGCAAAAAGCGCTATTGGTCTGTTTATAGTGGCGACCAATACCGTATAAGATGTACTTATACGCTAAATACCGTATAATCTGGCTCACTATAAACACGCTCTACGAGATGCAGTTCTAAGGTGACAGAGGGACAGGTCTGCAATTCGATTCCACAACCATTCATACCTTTCATCTGTTTTATTGTATTATCGTGCGAATTACTCCGTGGTACCTTACGGGTACCTGAATTTTATTTGAATGAAGATGACTCTGTCATGCTCGACGTCATATTGCATAATTTCTATACAGTATATGCAATAAACCAACCAGAACAGTATAACAATTGAAATAATAGGCAGTTCTAAGATAGGTTAAGAAGAATATAACGTCATTCTGTATTATTATTCAAGGTTGTAACGTGTGTCTATGCTGTCATGTAGGCCTACCTGGCAACAGACACGCCCCCGGTACAAACAGATGAAATTTGTAGAAAAGCGTGATTATGACAAAAACATTAAAAATGATACTTTGAGGTATTGTTTTTTAATTTTTGTATGGCAGATCATACATACACATGTGCTGAGGTCAAAAAGGTAAACATTTTGTTTTTGACCCCTGACTCACCTGTCATTCCAAACAACCCCTTAATGTCTTCTTGTATTCAACCATGGTAGGTATCATAATACCTACCATGATTCAACTGTACTTGAATTATTATATAATCAATGGGCACCTTTTTAAAGTTAATAATACGTCGTATTAATACTTATATTAATAATATTAAAATTGTAATAATAATATATATGGCACATTCAGATCTTATTTATTTATTTATAGATTGATCTATTTAGGCCTATTTATTTATTTTATTTATTTATTTATTTATTTACACATTGCAACTGACGAGTGTGGATGGGTCAAACCATCCATACGAAACAAATTTGTATTGCGATGTGGTAATTTCACTAATAATAATATATTTCGCTCCTATATTTTATAGTTGAGCACTGTATCTAGTGATGGTTTCACTATAATTTCTTACTATTTATTTATTTATTTATTTATTTATTTATTGATTGATTGATAACTGATTGATTAATTGATTTAGAGATTCATTTATACTGATATTTAGTCATATATTGATTTAGAAAGTTTAAAAGTATTATTTGTAGGCCTTTGAATTTATTCTGGTTCTGATTTTATTGATACTGATATATTTGTTAACTTTTAAAGTTTTGGCATAGCATTCGTTACATTATAACACGCTGTGTTATGAATTTGCAACACATTTTTACATATTGATATCGTTGAGGCATGTTATGATAGGCCTACATCACAATACATCCATAAACGTGTTAATGCAGTAACCGTAGCGTTAGGGGCACGAAGCCCCCCCCGCTGATCTGAAATATTAGAAAATCCCATAGGAAAACTGCCGAAAACGGCTTGTGCCCCTCCCCCCTCATACATACATACATATACATACACAATTCTTTTATAAAGCGCCGTTTCATCTAGATCACAGCGCATAAACAAATTCAAAGCATAAACACAATATAACAAACAAAGTGAGCAATAAAAACAGTCAACTTTTTGGGAAAAGATATGACTTCAGTAATTTCTTGAAGACTGGCAATGAGTTTGCAGTACGGATGGTGATGGGTAAATTGTTCCACAGTCCAGGAGCAGCCAGAGAAAAAGCTTTATTTGCGGCAGAGTGGAGAGACTTGGCATTTAATTTATGTACAGTAAGCCGAGTTGTATCTGAAGCAGAGCGAAGTCCGGTACGTGATTGATGGTAAGGTGTGAAACAAGAAGCTAAATAACCTGGAGCATGTCCATTTAAGCATTTAAACACATATAGCAGTACTTTGAAATGAATGCGTTCTTTCACAGGGAGCCAGTGGAGTTGCTTTAAAAATGGAGTCGCATGATCGCGTTTTGATGCAGAAAAATGAGTTTTGCACCCCAATTTTGAAGGCGCTGAAGTCTGTCAATATGGGTTGTGTTTACTCCCAGCAGAAGAGCATTTCCGTAATCCAGTCGGGATAAAATAAGCGATCTTACAATACTGCTGCAGGTGTCTAAATCAGGTGTCTCATCAGAACCGGATGCAACGCCTTCTATACTTTTTCATTCATTAATTATAGGCGTATTAATAGTAATGCGTTGAGTTTTTAAAAAGTAATATCCGCCTTTTTTTCTTTCTTTTTGAAATGACATACGGTACTTGTTACAAAAACAAATCAGCATGGAAAACATTTTTTTCGTCAGAGGCAGATATTTGGCCTATTCAGTGTCATAAAGCTACAAAATAGACGATCTTTTAAAATCATTTTTAAATGGCTATTTATTTTTCAACCTTATTGTTTGTATTTGTAATGTTCACACAATCTGAACATGTGCTTGTAGGACAACGATTTTTTTGAATTAAACATGTTAATTGTGATATTTTAATTCCCCTAGAACACCACAGTTAAGCGTCCAAAATTGTAAGTGGGTTTTCTTTTATTTAACCTCATTATTTCGCTAAAATTACTCGAAAACCCTCCTAAGAGTTGTTGTTACTAATAAACATTTCATAATTTTGGGCAAAGGATAGCCAAATAGTTGACCGAAATCGTATATTTGCACCAATATTTGAGTGAAATCGTATATTAACATTACCGCCCCTTCGTGGCTTTATTGCAAGCCAAAGTGTGAAACGAGATTACTTGAAATATATATATTTCAGAGTTGAAAGAGTTTCAAACCTACGAATATATTTCTGAAATATGTCTCTCTGATTGGTTGATGGTCAAGAGGATTACGGCATCCTCAAAGCCTCTTGCTGTAATTCTCTAATCGATATCTATTATAGGACCGATCTTCTGAAATCCATACAACCGTGTCAAATGAAATAGTCTCGAATCATAATTTGTGCACGATACAACGTTGATACGTCAGATTTCGGAATTTTATTAAAAATAGGCATAAATCACATTGAACATGTTGAATGCTGGCAAAAGTAGATAAAATAACTATGGGTCGAATTTACATTAATCAGTGTCCTGGGGCCAGGATAACATTTAGGACTCCTTCGAATTCTAAAACAATACTTCGCCAAATGTCCTTGCTTTCATTTTCTCATTTAATTTGTTTTAATTTTAATTAATTTCTTTATCCATTGGCTCTCTGGTAAATCCAAATATTTCTTGTCCATTACCCGTGTTAATCTATTTATTTATTAAAATGAACCATCTATTAAATTCCTATAATACAATGTATAGGCCTAGTGTATTTGATAACAAATTTGTTTTTATTTTTGATTGGAATTTGGGTTCCATTACACGATTTCATAATAAGATATGTTTGGGCATGGCGGAATTTGTATATGATTAAAAATAGACATACTCTTAGGCCCCCTTTTTTTAATGTTTGTAGGCCTACATTATTGATATCAATATTTATTTACAAAATGCAAAAGAATGTATGTATTTGATTGTTTTGTAAACATTAAATTTGATGTTTACTCATAATTATGTCTGGAAAGTCAGGGAAAAACTAAGGAGTATTGGTATTTAGTTTCCTGGGAAAGTGGATCAGATGAGCAGTGAGTAAAAACATTTGCCCTAAATCTTTATTTGATTTTTATTGTTTTATGAATTTATTAGGGCTACTGGTAAAGTGCAGAAAAAACCTTCAAACGCACTCTAGGATTTTTCATCAGCAGCAGTAGAAATTTCTCTTGCATAGATTTTCTGGTGACCTCGCTTGGATTTAGCAAACAATGAACCGTCAGGGTTTATAGCGCGTTATTTAATCTGATTCAACTCGTCGTGGCAAGTATATTTATTGCACGTGTAATACTTTTTGACGTCACGAAAAGTATTGTACATACAATATTGTACGTACAATACGGAGTCTGAAGCTAGCCTTACAGTTCTTGCAACATGGCTTTAAAGTTTTGAATTACCAAATACACTACTCAAACAAAATAAAAGATTCAGACTTATTTATTGCAATTTTCTAAAAACAGCATTAACACTATTAATCAAATGATTTTCATTTCATTTAGTATTATGTACAACAAAACACATGCACTACTGAGTACTGAAGTCTGTTGACACTGCAAAACACTTTGGTCAGCACCATGAGAACAGAAATGAAAGAATACAAATGAGATCCTGTGCCATATACTGGGGTACACAAAAAGGTGGCTTTGTTACATTTTGATGTGCAGTTTGGATTTCAAAACACTGTCTCTTGAGTATTCCTTCACTTAGAAGATTCAATTAGGTCTTAAATTGAGGCTAATTTATTCTATATTACTCATGTTTTTATCCTGTTTTCAAATATATTTCAATTATTTTCTTATGACGTTTGGCATGAAATGTGCCAAGGGTGGCTGAGGATTAGGGGGAGGAGGATTAGGGGAGGGATTTATATTGTAAATTTGATTTAAAACCCCCTTTAAAAAATTGAATCTAGTAAAAAAATGTCTAAATGAACTCCCAGACATCTAAACCAAGTGAATAAATACAAAAGTTCATTTAAAAGACCAATACTTGCTCAGAATGATTGTAAATGTGGAAAAAAGAGGTGGGGTTACATCCTCCCTACTTTGTGATTTTGTTTGCCCGCACTCTCTCATTTTTTAACCGATTTCCATAAAAAAATGTGTCAAAATGCTCAGGAGGATGAACCATTTCAAATGAGACGTGTAGGGTAAATGTTTGAACCATTTCATTTTTTTACTATGTAACACAAAGGTACCCCAGGTTGTGACACAGGACCATGAGGATTGTTCAGATTCTGATCCTTCACATTTGTTGAGTAGTGTAATTGAATGCAAGATCACACTATATCTGCATTACACCTGTACACTGTTTTACCATTTACAATTGTGTGGTGTGATCAAGCAAAATCAGTCTGAATGCGGTCATATTCAATTTTCAGTTTCTTATTGGATTGTAACAAACATTTGAAAAGCTACAATTTGCAACAAAACCCCATTGAAATTGAACAACCAGTTCAAAAGATATGAGCAGTTAAAGAGTTTCCAAAACAATACATTAGGAAACACAAGGAAATATTTCCTTTGTTTGGCTACATCTTAAAATCAATATTTCAGACTTCCGACTGATTTTCCTTGATCACATCACATATGCTGTTATTTTCACAGGGGTTTTATTTTTGCAAATTTATCCAGTGGACATGCAGGTGTGAAAATAACAACAATAAAAAATATTATATTTAAAGTTATTTTACACTTACATAAATTCCGTGAAATAATAACTTACAAAAAAATTGCTATGTAATGTAGAATGAAATCAATGGTAGCAAAAAAAAATAAAAAAGATGTAATATTGTCACCGATGATAATTGCCTTATTTTTTGGAATTTTGAGAAAAGGTACAAAATATGGTCCAAGCATGCATCAATTATGTAATCAGCTTAATCATTTCTGATTATTCCTTTTAATTTGACTAATTATAATGTGTTCTTGTGCAAAGATTGGTGAATAAATATGTTTAAATGCATGCGTGAACCATATTTTGTACTTTTCCTCAAAATTACCAAAAAATGAGTTATCGTAGTAGGGATGTGCTCTGCAAATGCATAGAGCAATTCACCTGAGACGGAAAGAACTCTTGTGTTATCAAATACATGTACATATATAACTTTGACTTTGACCATACCAGGTACACTAATTCAGATCCCTGTGGTAGCTAAGCCAATATGGTGAATTTCCCACCAGGTTACTCATCAGGATCTACCAAATTGGCATTCTTCCTTCTGATTCCTTGATAAACACTGATTTGGAACACTATTATACAATAATGACAATACCTACTCAGGCGTGTTTAATTTCCTTGAATATTTCCTCAAATATATACACACAGGTATTTGTTTTTCAAAAACCATCTGATTTTTTTTTTTACAGAAAACTTCATAAAATGTACTGGGTTGGTACACTACTTGTGAATGCATCTAGCCTTTTCATCAAAATAATTAGGAAATGAAAAAAGGAATGCTTTTCCCAACAGCTTCAATTTCCAACTAAGGAAATGACAAATACCATGTAAAACAAGACCTAATATAAGGAACTTATCAGCCATTTTTATCATCTTTGATTTATTCCATTTCCAGAGCTACATGCACAATTTGCCCTATGCCATCTGGGATTTGTTAAACCATGGAATCAGGAAACCCCAATTTGATACGTTTTTTTCACAGGAGAAGGCAATTTGCATCAATAAGTGATAATTGTGTGGGAGATTATTGCAAATAAGGGTCATTGGCCAAATAATTTGGTTTAAAAGAGGTCACTGGGGCACATTGTCTTTAAAAAAAAATTCATTCAGAATGAGCTTTAGTCCCAGAATGGACAGGCATGTGCAGGCCTGTATTCAGGATATTTTTATATGGTCATCCCCTATATTCTTTGGTTGTCTAGTTTTCAACATCATTTTATCTGTATCCTTGTCAAAATTACATTATTTGACACTTTTAGGCTTGATAAAGATTTGGCTTGAAATAAATACATAAGTGGATACTGTCATGACCGTAATGCAATGATAAGATAATAATTATGTAAGAATACTTTTAAAACCCTGTGGATATATTTTGGTAGTCCACTGGATGTTGACTTATCATTTTAGATGTCCACAGCTCTTTGTGTCTTGAGTGAATGGGCAACCACTCATTTCAGCACATGCCCTCAGCAAATATTATTTATGAGCAATGAAATGAAATATGTCATGAATCAATTTCTTCTTGCGGTGGCTTACTGGGATCCAGTCCCGTCTGCTTCATCTGGACAGCAATGTCAAACAGATAATCATAGCACTCACACCTGAAATTAAAGATAACATGAGACAGTATTAGTTATGGTAAGGGCCAGTATAATACTGTAGTTTGATGCTTCCTTGTATGTTGTCATCAGTGCATCACTTGTGTTGTATACATTAGGGCTGAAAACTAATATGTGTTGATCGTAACATGGGCTGCGGTAACCTGAAACAATTTATTGGGGTGGTATTGCCATCCCAACTTTTGGCTTAGAAAATTAGAGTAAAAGAAATAAATCTCTTATTCTACTTTCTGGTTTTGATCGAGCAGGTCAGAAATGGCCATGCATTCTGCATGTTGATGGATCATCCTCATCATCAGGTTCGTTGTTCGTCTGTCGACATGGCGCCCTCAATAAATTCATTCCAGCTGGTGCGATTTGCAGCCATTTCTACAGCTGAAATCAGAGTTTCATTTAGTTGTTTCAGTTCTTTTTGGAACAAAGTTAATGGGTATACTTGTGAAATTAGGTCATCCAGCATAACAACATTAATTGAAAGGTAGAAGCAATGACAATATCGCCCTGGACCAAATAAAGCACATTAGAAATGTACTTTATCTGTACTTTATGGATACTTTAACTGTACTTTCTGTTAATTAGTACATATAAAGTGTACTTTAAATGTGCTTATTTTTCATATCCTGGAAAAACTGTGTACTTTAAAGGTACTTTAAATGTGCTTTATATGACTTTAATTATACTTTATGAATATTTTGATAAAAATGGGAAATTTTTGTGCTTTAACTATACTTTATTTGGACTTAGTTTTTTCCCAGTGTCAGTGAGTATACTTTAATTGTGCTTATTTTGGACTTAACCAAATTTTGAACATCAGTGTGTACTTTAAATATACTTTATCAGTACTTTATGTATACTTTACCTGGATTGGTTTTCCCCGGTATTGTCAGCAATGTAAGAGTACTTAAAATGTGCTTTTCAGTGCACTTTAAATGTACTTTAATGTGGTCATCATGGTCATGTGATGTTTACATATACAAGTCACATGACTATTCTTCTAGATTTGAAAAATACCAACGGCATCTTGTGCTAAGGTTGCATATTGCAATGGATGTATAAAACTGTTCATATTTATATAAAATGAAGGACTTAATGGACTTACAAAATACAGGCTTGATTACAGGAGATGGTTACTGGTAATGTATGCTTGCATGTGAACATGTGTTACCAATACTTTGATAAGCTCCATATGTGGTAAGCTTAAGCTTATAATTATAAGCTTACTGGTATATGGTATGGAACCTCGTTAAGCACAGTACTTTAAATATGCTTTTTTCAGTATGCTTTAAATGTACTTTTCTAGTCATTGTGCTTTATTTGTACTTTAAAGGCACTTTATCATCGTTCCAAATGTCGCACATTGGAGTGTTGTTTAGAAAGCATATTTAAAGTACAGTGCTTTAAATATACTTGTTTTGGTATAAAGTATAATTAAAGCACAGTACTTTAAATATGCTTGTTTGGTATAAAGTACAATTAAAGTACAGTACTTTAAATGTGCTTTTTTCAGTATGCTTTAAATGTACTTTTCTGGTCATTGTGCTTTATTTGTACTTTAAAGGTACTTTATCGTCGTTCCAAATGTCGCACATTGGAATGTTGTTTAGAAAGCATATTTAAAGTATACAGTGCTTTAAATATGCTTGTTTTGGTCCAGGGTCCCCAGCCATGTTTAGTAATTGCCACAGTAGCTTATAGCCAAATTGTGGGGCTGCATCTGCATTGACTAACTATACCATTGAACTCAATCTAACCACAGATTAGAAGTCCAAATCCAATGAATCATCTCTTCTCATACTTCTCATCAAATTTAATCAAATTCTTTTACCAAGAACAACAAAATAAGATCATGAGATGATGATCATCTAATCATATCAGGACTATTAGTCAACATTCATTTGAAAACCAATTAGCAAATGACACAAGGCCAATTCACTTCCATTAAGGCATATTTTTCCTCCTCTATGATGACCAATGTTGGTTTAAGGTTACGTAAGTAAACAAGGGCTGATGAGCTCCAAGGCAAGATGTATCAGATATCCTCTGAAGCCATTTCTTCTCTTGTTAATACTGCTAGTCAGGTGGCTCAATCTGTACAAGTCAATCTCTTGCACCATTTTACTGCAGGGTAGACTGCCTGATGTCCATATCATACTAGCAATCACAGCACACGGCTATAATATCGCTAGTGATCAAATACATGTAGGTGTTGCAAAAACGCTACCAGCGATTGTGATTGCTTAGCATGATATGGATATTAGTGAATGATGAATTGACTGACTTGAAACAACATTACTTGAAACAACATAAGTGAAGAATTCAGAATGTTTTGAAGAAATTTTCCAGCTCAATCTACATTCACACATATAAACTATCATTGATACATTTTTTTTTCATTTTAGCATGGAATATTTGCCTGTAAAAAGTGGACTTAATAATGATAAAAAAAACTTATGAAGCACAGGTATCCACCTTAAAAAAATGCCCATGACGCTATGACACAAAATTACAATGAAAACAAACCAAAAACTTATAAACCTGGCATTGACTTTCAAGTTTTTTTATAGAGGGTTTTTAAGTCAATCAATGGTATTTACAGATTTAAAAGTTGATTTATGCAACTTTTAAATTGGCATACAATGACGGTAATTTCTTTTCTGTCATACGCTTTAAAGCAGCCAGTGTTAGGGAAGGCATAAGGTGTTCAGAGCTGCAATAAAGAGATCTTCATGTGGCCCAATTGTGAAGCTAAATCACAGCATTGACATCACTGACCAATCCATGCCACTGAACTCTACTTAACCACAAAGTTGTGGTCAGCAACTAATAACTCATATTTACTCATATATCTCTGGTACAGATCAAATTTAATCAAATTCTTTTCATCAAGCCTGAAACCATTATTCAAAACAAAACAAGATGATGATCATCTAATCATATTTCTTATTAGTCGTTTTTCATTTGACAACCAATTAGCAAATGACACAAGGCCAATTCACTTCCCATTAAGGCATATTTTTCTCATCCTCTGTGATGGCCAATGTTGGTTTAAGGTTATGTGAGTAAACAAGGACTGATGTGCTCCAAGGCAAGATGTAACAGATATCCCTCTGAATATATTTCTTCTGTTGATACGTCATGCTGCTTGCCATAGTGGCAAGCGACATGAAAGTCTGAAAGGTGCATAATAATATCCCCGCAAGTATTGCTGAAATGAAAATTGCTGCATTCCATTCAAAATCAAGAAGGAAACAAAAACAAACAAAAATCAGCTTTGGTCTTTTTACCTTGTGTTTTTTTTGCATATCATCTGACTTTTTCTAGTTTTCCACATTCCACCTCATGTTTAATCTACATACAAATACCCTTATCTTAGAATTCCATTTTTCAAGAAATACACCATTTTCCAGTAAAGCACACCTATGTTTCCAGAAATCCACATCAAAAGCTATCAACCTGCATCCTTATTCTTGGTCAAATATATGCTGTAAGGTCCAATTGCTTCAAGGTCTTCATTTCACCTATGTAGAAAATGACCTACTTCTTATATGTAAATTCAAACAACAAATCACTAGACAACATTAAATCTATGCATGTTGCTTGCATTTCTGCTTGTTTGACTTTAACGCAACACACAAATTATGTATATTTCTTCCGTCAAGCAGGGTTTTTTTAATGGTCAAAGCCTTTTATTATCAATTGAACCCACAAGCACACAAGGCTATTCTATCAAATAAACTAACAAGCACAAATGGCTATTACACACACTATTTCCCCTCAAAGACAGGTTGTTTTTGTACCCAAAGAAAATGAGAATTCCTAGACAAATGTTTTGTAGGAAAAAAAGGAAGAGGTAACTGAGAAAATGATTTCAAAATGTAAGAATCCAGCTCCAAAAACATATTGCAGGTAACCTAAAAGAGACAGCCCATTTAGATTTAAGAAAAATAATATGGGAATCAAAGACTGCTAATATTTGTAAATATCCTGTGTCTTCTTGTAGCGGTGACAGTAATTTCCACTAGCCACTGTTAGCAATTGAAAAAATGTCAATCAAAGGTACACATGATATTGGAATTTTCTCTTACACTTCGTACACCTGCTCTTACTTCCCTTTTGGGATACAACAAGGCCGTCAATGGGTTCCTCAACTACCTTCTGGTACTTAGACATAGATGAAATGATGCAGTGTAAGTTTCAGGGTAATGTTAAGTAACATAATTAAAGCTATGATTACATGTAAACACTGGTCAAGTTACATTGATATCCATCAGAGTTCAGATCATCCCAACTTCACTAATTTATTATACAGCTTAACATTGGGTAACGAAAAGTGAAATACCTGCAGTACCATTTGAATATTCAATAAGATTGTGATTGTTGATTTAGACCACATTATACAATCCTGATCCAGGATCCTGATACAGCTACTATGCGTTTACTTTTAGAATATAAACAGGAGATCATTGATGTGTTCTTTAAAGATCACTGACCAAACTATGATGCAAGTGGTCTTTGTAAACATATTTATTTGGTACTTTCACCATTTGCACTAGAATACCTAATCAAATTCTAAAATGATCACATTATTTAACATTATCTTACAGGTTTGAAAATGTAAGATTAAATGCTCTTATAGTGCAGCAATGCAGGTTTGGTTTCAATATGATTTGAACTGTCCATATTTGAGGCTTGAGAGCAAATTTCACCCAAAAGTATTTTGCACTGTTGACATGCACACTGACTGACTGACTAACTGACACACAAATCATGCTGGAATAAGGTCGCTTCTTTCGGAAGACCTAAAATCAAAACGTCATGATCATCTAATCATATCTAGTATTAGTCAATATTCATTTGAAAACCAATTTGCAAATGACACAAATCCAAGTGACTTCCCATTAAGGCATATTTTTCTCCTCCTCTATGATGGCCAATGTTGGTTTAAGGTTATGTAAGTAAACAAGGGTTGATCTGCTCCAAGGCAAGATGTAACAGATATCCCTTTGAATACATTTCTTCTCTTGTTGATATTAATAGTCAGGAGGAACAATTTGTACAAGTCCATTTCTTTTCTTATGCACCATTTTACTGTAGGGTACTACTAAAGACTGACTTGTGCATAATGAATTGGTTGACTACAAGCAAAATAATAAAAAAGGTCACAGTGAAAAATAACATACGTCTGAAATAGCAGGTCTGAAAATCTGTTTAAGTAGGATTAAATGGGTTTAAAGGTTTTAGATTTACAGCTACCATATATTTAAAATTATTATAGGATCTGTCTGGGTTGGGTTGAGTCAGAGGATTCAATCAACAACATCATCATCCACACTTTTTCTCTATCAAAATGTAGGTTTTTGTATCCAAGGAAAGCCCACATTTTTGTCACTAATCCTGTGATTTATCACAAAAGTGCACATGTCCAGTTTTTTTTCTAAAAGTTTTTTTTCCACTTATTATTACCGACGTATATGCTGACTATTCCATCCTCTTGATATGACATGGTCACACACAAATGTTATCACACACTTGTGGGTTAATGCAGTATGTAGTAAAATAAAAATGTTCACTCATGAAACACTACTTCAAGCAAGGAAAGCATTTGTGATTTTTGTGTTATGCACAGTAATGAACACTAGTAGCTACTGCTAGCTTTTACTGTGAGGTCCCTCGCACATGCCATGAAGAATTTGTTCAAGCTTTCAAATAAATCATGAATGATCATGACTTCTCTTCCTAGTATCAGCAACAGCTTGATCCTTAAGTGAAATGCACTCTCTCCACTTCTCTCTCTCTCGGTCAGTGTGTCATTTCTTACACTCTTAAAAATAAATGTTCTACTGAGAACCATTTTGGTCCTCTAAATGAAGGTTCTATCAAGAACCACAAAACTAAGGTTATGTAAACTGTAAAGAACCCTTACAAGTATCTTGGAAGTACCATTTACAGCTTTACAGGACCTTTATACAATAGTTTTGAACCAAAAAAGTTCTAAACTATTCTGGTGAGTTTTCAAAGAACCTTCATATACCTCTAGAACTACATATCCAAGCAGAAAAGCTATTAGAAAAATCAGAGTGCATAAATATTGTATAATTGCACTCGTGCACAGTTTTGCGTACTCCCCGCTGTACATTCGCATTTTGCAGGATTGATTCATTTTTCTTGAAGGTGATTGCATTAATTGATATTGGTCAAATTTTTCACAAAATGTTTTGTATTTTGCTTGTAAATATAAAATATACAAGAAATTGAATTGTAGAAATTCTTTGCCATGTATGAAATAGGTTAATAAATGCAGACTCCTTGTTGCTCAAGAGATTAGATACAATGTTGATACGCCCAATGCCCCCATGAGTTCTTTGAACATCAAAGAACCCTTTTAAGAACCATTTTGTGTGAGAATCTATATGAGGACAAAAATGTCTATAAATTGAACCCTTATGTGTACAATATACCTTTAAATGCTAAAAAGATACTGCATAGATTGGCCTCAGCACATAACACATGTTTTCATAAGGATGCGGACAACTAATCCATGACTACAACATGAATACCATGGGAGTCCACACAATTGATATTCATCTAAGTGGCTTCAAGCCATCAGATACAAAATGGTCAGTGACTACAAAAATAATCAGGATACCTTCAAGCTATCTTATACATACTCTTATCAAAGAGATGAAGGCATTATGGTTAGAGTAATAACACGTAAGAGTTACAGGGGTATTATGTTGGCACATGCTAAGCTTTATTGTGTGACCATCCCCCACAAATGTTGACATTTTCACTTTTTGAGATATTGGATGGGAAACTTTTCCTCAAAATAAGTTTTACATTGATAAATGTCCCTGTTGCTTGTTTGCAAGGTAGTAAAATAAGTATAAGAGTTGAGGAATTCTTTGATCTCTATTGCTTTTTGAGAGATTTTAAATGGACCATATCAGGTTTGAAAATGTAAGATTAAATGCTCTTATAGTGCAGCAATGCAGGTTTGGTTTCAATATAATTTGAACTGTCCATATTTGAGGCTTGAGAGCAAATTTCACCCAAAAGTATTTTGCACTGTTGACATGCACACTGACTGACTTGTGCATAATGAATTGGTTGACTAGAAGCAAATTGATGAAAATGGTCATGGTGAAAAATAGAGCTGTTATGGTGCAAAAGATTGGGCTATTAAACTTGAAATCTATATACCCCCTATGGAAGACTTGACCTGTTGGGACAAAAAGGCTGTCAATGGGTTCCTCTACTACCTTCTGTTACTTGGACATAAATGCAATGGTTCAGTGTTAGTTTCAGGGTAATAACAACAAATTCTGTAGCTATATGATTGCATTTAATCACATCACTTGTGAAGTTACATTGACATCCATCAGATCTTGGTTCATCCCAGCTTGACTATTTTACTACACAGCTTAACATTGATTAAAGTGAAATACCTGTACAAATACCTATGCCATTTGGATGTTCAATAAGATTTTGATTGTTGACAATCCTGATCCGGGATCCTGATACAGCTACCCAAGAGGCTTAACTTTACTTTAAAGAGAAAGCCCCACCAGAGCAGTTCTTCTGAGGTGAACCAAACCTGATTGGTTATCAAATTAATCAGTGACAAGGTATATATCTCTAAATTTGACAGGTGCTAATTAATGCAATAAGATTAAAACATCAATTATCACCTGTCAAATTCAGAGATAACCTTGTCACTGATTAATTTGATAACCGGGCAGGTTTTGTTCACCCCAGAAGAACTACTATTACGGGGCTTCCTCTTTAAGAATATAACATACACACAAACTCACACAGTGCTTGCACCACTTGCACTAAAATACCAAATCAAATTAAATATGATCACATTTTTCAACATACCTATTACAAGTCTGAAAAACTTTTAAAATAGGATTAAATAGTTTTAAAGGTTTTAGGTTTAAAGCGACCATATATTTAGAATTATTAGAGGATCTGTCTGGGTTAGTTTGAGTCAGAGGAGTGGGTGGACAGGGTGGACGAAGTCCATGGGCCCATGGGTTCAGGGGCCCGAGTAATAGCAAAAATGAAGTGGGTTAGGGATAGGTCTGATAAAGTAGATGTTAAAAGGACCCCCTCTTGTCCATGAGCCCCTGAGGCACTTGCTACGCCCCTGAGGATTCAATCAACAACCTCTTTTCCTCTATCACACTTTTTCCTCTATCAAAATGAAGGTTTTTTGCATCCGAGGAAAGCCCATATTTTTGTCACTAATCCTGTGATTTATCACAAAAGTGCATATGTCCAGTTTTTTTCTAAAAGTTTTTTTTCACTTATTATTACCGAAGTGTTAATGCTGACTATTGCATCCTCTTGATATGACATGGTCACACACAAATGTTGTCACACACTTGTGGGTTAAGGTAGTATTTAGGAAAATAAAAATGTTCACTCATGAAACTCTACTTCAAGTAAGGAAAGCGTTTGTGATTTGTGTGTTATGCACAGTAATGAACACTAGTAGCTACTACTAGCTTTTACTGTGAGGTCCCTCGCACATGCCATGAAGAATTTGTTCAAGCTTTCAAATAAATCATGAATGATCATGACTTCTCTTCCTAGTATCAGCAACAGCTTGATCCTTAAGTGAAATGCACTCTCTCTACTTCTCTCTCTCGGTCAGTGTGTCATTTCTTACACACTTAAAAATAAATGTTCTACTGAGAACCATTTTGGTCCTCTAAATGAAGGTTCTATCAAGAACCACAAAACTAAGGTTATGTAAACTGTAAAGAACCCTTATAAGTATCTTGGAAGTACCATTTACAGCTTTACAGGACCTTTATACAATAGTTTTAAACTTTTTTGGTCTAAAAAGTGACAAAACCCCTAGTAATTATGAAGGTTGCTGGACCAAAAAAGTTCTAAACTATTCTGAGACGGTACTCTGGTGAGTTTTCAAAGAACCTTCATATACTTCTAGAACTACATATCCAAGCAGAAAAGCTATTAGAAAAATCAGAGTGCATAAATATTGTATAATTGCACTCGCGCACAGTTTTGTGTACTCCCCGCTGTACATTCGCATTTTGCAGGATTGATTCATTTTTCTTGAAGGTGATTGCATTAATTGATATTGGTCAAATTTTTCACAAAATGTTTTGTATTTTGCTTGTAAATATAAAATATTTGAGATATTGGATGGGAAACTTTTCCTAAAAATAAGTTTTACATTGATATATTAAATGTCCCTGCTGCTTGTTTGGAAGGTAGTAAAATCAGTATAAGAGTTGGGGAATCCTTTGATTTCTATTGTTTTTAGAGAAGTGCAATGGACCATATATATCTCCAAACAAGCTCTTCTGACATTACATCCCTTGGTGGACAATCGCATATTCTCTCACACTTTAATTCTTTCAATACTAAATTTTGCAAGTTGCCAAATAAAGTTAGTTATATATTTTTTTAAATGGGAGTCCACACAATTGATATTCATCTAAGTATCTTTTTACACTGGCCAATGCGCTTGTCCTGATTATGGTGTAAAAGAACTAGGTCACACCTCTGTCATGTGATGCTATGCAGCTTTGGTCATTGAATGAGTTTCGATATTTCATGACATGAATCAATTAGACAACCTCACCAGAACCTCACCTCCCTAGTACATAGTACACATGCTAAAATTGGCAAAAAGTGGCAAGGAATGCTGATAAATTGTGTAGTATAATATCACTTATATAAGAAGCACCATGAGGTCAAATCGATTCTTTATCAACAAACTATTTATTGACTACTTGAATGAATATATAAAGCAGAAAGTCACATACTTGAGATTTTGTTTTCTTTGTATCTCGCCCAGCTTGATGCCTGAACATGAAAGGGAACATGAAAGGGTATTTGAGCCTGGAAAATCTCATCAGGAGCAGGGCTTTAAACATATGACTACTTCTTACTCTAAGCACAGACCACTTTTTCTAGAGTCTGTGCTTTGAGCAGCAAGTTATCCATGATAATTGTTTTATCAGTTGTTTTGTCAAAAGAAAAAAAGTCATTCATCATTTGTAAAGCAGCATTTTACTTGTTTATTATAAAGCTATAATATATTATGATCTTTTGATGAGATCCCGATAATTCATGATATGATTCAATTAGCCAATCAGAACCTTACTTCCATGTTACACAGTACACATGCTAAAATTGGCAAAGAGTGCCAAGGAATGCTGATAAATAGTGTAGTATAATATCAGTTATATAAGGAGCATCTTCAGGACAAATCAATTATTTTGCCAACAAATTATTTATTGACTCCTTTAATGAACCTTGAATGGGGTCACATTTTGTTTCCTTCCATGAAGCTGAGATCCCATTTAAATTAGATGATGCAGTTATCCCTTGAACATGAAGAGGTGTTTGAGGCTGGAAAGTCATAAATCACCAGGGGCAGGGGCTTTAAATCATGTATCACTACTTCTTACTCTGAGCACAGACCCTCTTTTTGTAGAGTCGGTGCTCTGAGCAGCAAGTTATCTGTGATAATTGTTTTATCAGTTGTTTTGCCAGAGAGAAAAGTCATATGTCATATGTAGAGCAGCAATTCACTTGTTATAAAGCCATACTATTATGATCTTTTGAAATTAACTGTGCGACTTTATCAGCTTCTCCTTTCATTCTGCTTTGTGTCAAAACATGTGATTTACTATATTTTTTTTACTATTGTACTTTTGAGTATTATTATCTGATTTAATGATTCCGTTCAGTTAAATTTCATTTATTCTTATTTCGGCCACATGATATCATCATTGTAGTACATATTAATATTGTAGCGTAAGTTAAATTTCCATCGTGTTCAGATTGGGTGCCACAAGCTTCACGCTCTGCGTCTTTGCGGCATCCACATCTCTTCACTTCTCATGTTCTTATATTGTGTTTCTATAAGTAATTATCATTAAGTATTTCTTATCTTGCATTTCCATTTGTATAACTTTTTGTGAATTGAGATGAAAACAAATGAAACTTGAACTTGAACCAGATTTTTTGGCATATTTTACACATATTCCAATTTACATCTAATTGGAAACAGCCTTATTTCTTGTGTTTATGGGAAAATAGAGCAATTCTGTATTATTATCGCAATTGCAATACCATAAAGCTCCATGGTTTTAACCGTGGAGCTTTAAAACGGTCAAGATAGAAAGTGGTGTTGTCTTTCATTTTACCTCAAATTCAATTCATAAAATTCAATTCAAAATAATTTTATAGTTTGAAACAAAAAACACCCCAATTTATTATGGTTAATAATGGAAACAAAACCTTCCTGGCAATAAATACTAATATTGTTTTATCATTTTAGTGAAATTAAAAAAAAAAAATTAAATTGACAGAAATTACATATGACATATTATGGTAATAAGTTTCAAAGCATAACTGCACTGGCTCTGCTAGCCTGGAAGGAACTTTTTTGTCATAATGCTTGTACATGTCAATCTTTATAGCTATTATTTTATACAAAATATCTCAGCATGTCTCATAATTATGCAGACATCTCATGACTTACATTGTCTTTGCTTTCTGCCATGTTTCTCCCCAAACAAACACTCCATGTCTTCTTACTAACACAGCAGAGGTTTCTGGGTATTTCTCCATAATTTTAGCCATAGGTACCTACAAAGGAGGGTATAAAAGCAGACATGAATCTGATACGCTTAACTTAATGTTACATGGAAAAACAGTGGCACTTAACATGTTCATAAAGATAAATGATACAATCAATAATTGAATAATTCTACAATAAAGGTATAAGCTATAAATTGCCAAATATTTCTGGTCTTACCTTCATGTAAACATCATAAACTGTTTATCACCTTAACCCTAACCATTAACCATTACCCTAATCCTAACCGTAACCATTAACCATCACCCTAACCATTGACCATCACCCTAATCCTAACCATTAACCATCATCCTAATCATAACCTTAACCCAAACTATCACCCTAACCCTAACCATTAACCATCATCCTAATCATAACCTTAACCCAAACCACCAGCCTAACCATTACCCATCACCATAATCACAACCTTAACCAAAACCATCATCCTAACCCTAACCATTAACCATCACCCAATCCTAGCCTTAATCATTAACTATCACCCTAACCATTAACCTAATCCTAACCATTAACCATCACCCTAATCATAACCTTAACCCAAACCATCACCCTAACCCTAACCATTAACCATCACCCTAATCATAACTTTAACCCAAACCATCACCCTAACACTAACCATTAACCATCACCCTAATCATAACCTTAACCCAAACTATCACCCTAACCATTACCCATCACTATAATCATAACCTTAACCAAAACCATCATCCTAACCCTAACCATTAAAATTAAAAAAATAAATGTAGATATTTACAGACCTGCCAACCCCTGAAAGTCCAAATGCGGGACACTAAAAAATCTTCCAAAATTCCAACGAAATTACGACGAACCTTCCGAATTCGGAAACATTGACACAGTGAAAAGCTGAAAATAACCTCTTCACCAATCCGAAAAAGATACGCAATTCATCGGTTATACTATGTTGCATCAATGAACCATGCACCGGCGATGAGGCGAAAATAATAGCCTCCTTTTAATGGCAACGTTCATACATATCCAATGTATTACAATGGGCAACGTGAATTTAACACGCAAGCACGTGCTAATCAGGCTTTTAATAGCGCCACCACATTTTCAATGCATTTAAATAGGTATAGCGCCGCCGCAATTCTTTCGTGCCAGACGATATCGGACAATTTGTTGGGTTTTTTAATGATTTTTTTTCAATGGACGGAATGCGGGACTGTCCCGCAAAAATGCGGACAGTTGGCAGGTCTGATTTATATAGCGCTTTATGCCGTAAACAGCCTCAAAGCGCTTTACATTTATTCCGCCGTTATTAGAATATGTCGGAACCACGTTTGCAGCCTACAATTGGCGCAGGGTTCATCAGTACAACGACTGTGACTACCCCTAACAGCTTCCCATTACACCTGGGTGGGGTGAGGCAAGCGAGGCAAAGCGCCTTGCCCAAGGGCGCAACACGGTGGTGGGACGGGACTTGAACCAACGCACGTCGAGCAAGCTCTCAGATTATGAGTCCAAGCTCTCAGATTATTAACCATCACCCAATCCTAGCCTTAACCATTAACCATCATCCTAACCCTAACCATCACCCTAACCCTAACAATTAACTATTACCCTAATCCTAACCTTAACCATTAACCATCATCCTAACCCTAACCATCACCCTAACCCTAACCATTAACCATTCCCGGGTAACCATTACCCTAATCCTAACTATCACCCTAATCCTAACCCTAACATCTAACCTAACATTTTGTGACTAAAGCTGACTAATAAATTTGAAATTCTATTCTTTCACCCTGCATTGCAAAGTTATTGGATAGTTCAAAGCTAACTTACTCAGATAAGAATAATACTAGAGGTTCTCAATTATTTTTGCTGCTTGCAGGCCATGAGGGGCCAAACTCATTTCAAAAATCAGTGTATGAGAGCCAAATACACCTAGTTTTGCTATGTGTACTGTACATTTCAGAGCTGTTCAAAGGCAATCCACAATTGGTTGATGGGCCGGATCTGACCTGCGGGTCACATATTGATGAACCTCTGGATTATAACTTGATGCATGATGTGTACTAAACCAAGAGAGAGGACACTATTTGAATCAGCATCATCTTTACCAGCCTTAGATCAATCTCTATACCTTGTTCAGCTACCAACAAATGATTATATGGCTCATCAAACATCTATTACTAAAAGTGTAATCCAAATGTGACTATATGCCCCTAAGATACACAGAGCCATTTTGGAAAACATTTTTCACTTGGCATAAAATGTCAAGAAACTGCTGATATAGGTTGCAAGGTGACAGGTGCCATTATTTTTTCATTCATCTTTTGTATACCTTGTATACCAATTTTTTACGGTCTTCTATTTTATGTTAATACAACAGAACAAAGAACCAACCTCTAAATCTTGTTCATGTGGTGTGTTCTCAATTATTGGCACAACCAATTCCTCATCATATCTAGAAAGAGAAAGAAAGAAAACAACAAGTCAAGTGGATGAATCACTCATGGACTAATCCAGCACAATAACTGTTTTTGTTCACATCATGAAACAAAACATATCTTGGGCATTAAATTTCACTGGGGTAATGAGAAAATATGAGCTTTCTCCTGATACCAAGATTGATAAAAATGGGGGATGAGGCTGTCAATCGGGTCACAGACCTTTAATCGGTGAACAATAAAAATTAAAAATATGCCTTTATAAAGGGACATTGGGAGATTTGGAACATGTAACTAAATATTTCAAGATACCTGGGGTATTGCAAATTTAACAGGTCCTCTTGTGAATATGAACCACTAGAATTAAGCACTGGAGATACTTGCATGGGCTCTTTTATTGTAAGAATATGGTAAAACTGGCCTACTAATTGAGGCAATAAGACAATGTGCTTAGGGTTTTTCCCCACAGAAAACCTCTGCACATGATATTTCAAAGAAGTTGAATGAATGTAAAACAATGTTGTCACTAGTTCAATACGTACTCACTCATGCACTACTTTGTCAAAATCATGCGATACTAGGGACTACAGTTGTAAATTTGTATTCAAGCCCAGTAGGTCCAGTTTGCGACCTTGTTCTTCAAGGCTTTTACTCATTACAACATGTCTTCTTTAATAAACAGATGTATGCCTTCAACGAGACTCTAAATTGTCTACACACCTAAACACAGTAACAGTTAAACACCTTTTTAGGCTAATCCATTTAAAGTCCACACTCCCCCTGTGGAAGATTCAAGTTGAATATTTCTCAGAGGGTGTATGGAATTCAAATGGAGTTGCCCTAATGTGTTCATTCCATTTGAAGTTCATACTCCACCTGTGGAAGATATTTCCAAAATCTTCCACAGGGGTAGTATGTATTTTAAACGGAACAGCCCATTTTGCCTGTGTCATGTTCTATTCCAATAAAGATTTGCTTTTTACACTTCCCAACTGTACATAGTAGCCTAGAGTGAAATTCCCCTATTTTAGAATTCAATAGCTTTGCCACCCTAAAGGTACTTCAAACCTTTTGAGTGTCAAACATATGATATGCAACCAGCTCCAATGACATCCACAATGTGTCAGCAGATCTTATGTAGATGCCTTTAAATGATACACATACCAGTTAATAATATTTGGGTTTTTTTTAATTACTTATTCAGTATTATTGGTTATACCTGTATCAAAGCACAAAAGTATACAGACAATTTTATTTTACAAGTTAGAATCATGATCTACACAAAGTTAGCAACTGTGAAAATATAGTATCATTGTAATATGTAACCAATTTTAACACATGAAATGTAATGTTTGTAAGCCTGAAAGTAGAATGGAGTGCCCAATCTCTGATGATGGTTTAATTACATCTATCTCTGAGGGAAGCGGGACCGTTGGGATCCCTTAAAACAGGTTAAACCCACCAGAGTCTGGTCCTATGTCCACAGACCTTGGAGAATTGTTTGATGCCTACCCAAGACATGGAGATATGCAGTTCAAGAAATACTTCCTGAGACACCTTCAAAGAGGATAATGGAGTGTCCATCTGCATACGGGTGAAATAAGGCCCGGAGCTGACTGCACTGGTGATCTACCAATAAATTACCTCTCTATTAAAGCTGAAAGGGAGCTTTGGGCTTACATTCCAGAAGTCACCAGTTCGAATCCCACATCAGCCAAATTTTCTTAGCTCTCCTTCATCATCTAAAACTTGACACCTGGTCAGTATATATGAAAAAAGCTATATAACAAGGTTTCGAAACAGGTCTAAATGAAAGAGTTTGGTTTTATTGGGATACTCTGTATTTGGTTTTTATTGGGTCACCCTGTATATCAAGAAAAAAATTCCATATAACTGTGTCAAATTATTTTGATTCTTAGCTGAACTAAATATAAATAGGTCACAAACTAATGTAATATTATGTATTCAGCCCTTATTTTCTGTATTTATTTACTACAAGTAACCTTTTTTTGTGTGGGATAATGAAGGGAAGAAGAGTGCATCATATTCAAGTTCACATGTATATTCTTGCCTTGCAGGCATCCACTAAATAATTACATTATAAAGACATTTAAGAAGTAGGACTTGGGGGTCATTCTAATATGATAGAATGGGAATGAAATAATGGCATAGCCTCACATCTACATTTCCATGAATTAAAGGGTCCCCTACCAGTAAAAAGTCTTCATCATGTTTCAAACATGTTCAATGACATTTTGTAACATATCAAACTCCCAGAAGGGGTTCTCCTTGATTGAAAGTGTATGGGTATAAGTGCCACAGTTTAAGGGTACCTTTTTAGTGATTTTGGTATATCGATGGGTGGATTTAAAGCGAAGACCAACGCACCAGTTGGGAAAATTTTGGTACCTTTTCTACCTTCTGTGAACGGGTATAAGTAAAGTGCCACAGTTTAAGGGTATCTTTTTAATGATTTTGCTATATATCAATGCATGGATGTAAGGCAAAGACCAAGACACCAATGTTTTAGACAAAAGTGCCCTTAAAAGCACCCAATTTGGGAAAATTTGGGTACCTTGACTACCTTTTGTGAACAATTGGTGTATTGATGCATTGCAAAAACAGCAAAAAAATAGATAGAGAAAGTCAAACATGGTATCAAATCAGTCAAACTGAAGCGTTCTGAGGTATTGTGTTTTATAAATAATTTCCAATACTCTGAAACAGATGGTAACTCTTTGGCATTTATCAAAACAACAGAGTCTCTATGCTGCGAACTATAAGATGCTCAAAATTTAAAAACAACAATAGTTATATTAACAATAATATGCACGACCAGTAGGCCAAAATCAATGCATGTGATTTTATCCTCAACTGTGACCATGGCTAGCTTACCTGATCTTTCATTCTTGCATAAAAATAAATTTAATTTATCAGGTACAACAAAAACAAAAACTGTCACAATTTCTACATTGGTCATTTGAAATAGATCTTCCTGTAATGTGTAACAATGTTTGTGTTGTATTTAGCTTAACCCTAACCGTACTAAAAATACTACAAAATACTACTTGATATATGCGCTGTTCGTGCGTGCATCCCACGTGGTGTGATGATGCAATCACCCTAAGTGATATATAGGCACGGTTTCACTGGCCAGCAAAGCCCAACACCCGTGGCTAAGTGTCACCGAGCCAGTGGTTGGCATCCTGGTTGGCATGCGAGGGGTCCCGGGTTCGAATCCTACCCAGAGCAAACAACTTTCTTTGTTTTCTCTATTTATTCCCTCCTTCTTTTCCCTTCCCGTCACCAAAAAGCCCTTAGGCGGTTAGGGTTAAGGTAACTTGATTGCCAGATTACAGTTATTAATTTTTGGTTTATGTTATACAAAGTATATCTAATAAAAACAAAGCAACATGATCATCCCTACCCAAGAGTGGGTGTCATAAATCATGACTTAAATGATAGGACATGAAAACAGATATGACACAAAAAACACAACAATGAGTTTGGAAAAGTAGCAAAATAATGCCATTTTAAGAATGATAACATTCTTTAATTTGATTGGATATTACACTTGAGGGCCAACAGCTTAGTGAATACTGCCAATCTCAAATCTAAATCACGACTCATCACTGTTTGTCACACATTCTCCGCTTATTTGCTTAAGGTGATGGTCCATTGACACGACTTTGCTGATTGCTACAACACTATTCATTCAAGCTGTGCAATTATGAGCTCATGTTCAAAGAAAACTTGTGCGGAAATCAAACAAGTTAGCTTTTATTCTATTAAGCTTCATTCAGACATGAAAAGACCTTCGGGTGTTTTGTCACAGATGCATTTGATGATGGTATTGATAGCCTCCTGGCTACATGTGTATACAAAGCTAAGAGTGAATGGCAATCTTCCTGTTGTACCCAATATGATTAGCGCTTCATGTTTTATACAAATACATTTTATGCTCATTAAGTAATGTCATCCATAACTTACCACATCATTATCTGGTGATTGAACATTTATATATAGAATCATCAACAGCGGCACATGCTCTTGGGAATGTCACTTTTTTTTTCAATTTAAGCTTAATATCATATAATGAATATTTTTGGTTTGAGTTGCTATTTTCCAACACCTCTTGGATAGACATGGGGAAGCTAATTTTGAATCACATTTAAGTGGTGGCTTTTTGATACATGGCACTCCCTAGCTGATGGTGTATTGTTAACATTAAATTAGTTCCGCAAGACAAATCACTGAATTTACCCTGCACATATGAGGCACACTTTAATACAGATATGATACTGTGGCTCTTGATTCAATGTTATAACTTAACTTACAGGATTTATAACTCCCACACTATCAAAACAAGATGTTCAAGGTACGATACAAAAGCAGTTTAAGATAAAACAAAAGAATAAACTTAAAGATAACATGAAAATATACAATGATGATTGAAAACCAATCCAAAAACAAACATATATTTAGGTTTATTCAGTTTTATTGCTCGCTTTATTCCTTGGTTTTATTGCTGATATAAAAAGAGAAATCACCAATCTTCTTGTAAGGTTGAGTGGCAATGACAAACGAACATTCCATTCCGAATGAAAGAATAATGTGAATTAGACAAGCTTTAGCTTATTTTTGTTGTTGAAAGGGACTCATGTCCAGCGTGTCTGCATGGTTTGGCTGCCCTCGCAAAGTAAACCACCCAGACGACACGGACGCATCATTATTAAACGGAGATGAACAACGGTGAAACATGATTTAATCCCTAAATAGAATCATCAACAGCGGCACATGACCTGTTTTAATTATTGAAATGACAATTCATCTAAACTAACACACCAACAGTTACAGAGGTTCCATGATGTTGATGTGAAGACATTTGAATACATGAATACAAAAGCCACCTAAGTCCATAGGAAGTGATTTTGAGAGAAAAACCTGTGTATCATTTTAATTCCTTCAGTTAGATTTATCTGGTCAATATGGTAAGTTTTACGTGCAAATGAGTGGATTAACCTGTATTAGGTATGACGATTAGCATTTCAGGGACTTTGTGGGGTTCATTTTAAATTTTGGACTTAGGTGGTTTTTGAATCATATACAAAGACAACAATGTTAGAATGAGATTACCACTAGTAAGATAATACAAAATAAAGCACACAGGTATGTATAATGTTGATAAGCATTCTGCCATGCCATAAACCACACACTTTCCTTTATTAAACCCATTTTTTTTTCAAAAGTCACTCTCTAGCAATGAATGTGTTACAAGTGGACTTTTATACATAATGGATTTCAATCAATGTGTTACAAGACTCAAATCATGGAATTGGGTGATTCTTTCATACATGCTATTTTTCACATGCTTAATAGACACAGAGAATGAATTTGAGTTGTTCTTTCATACATATGACAGGCCTATGTATAGCAACAATTTCCCATGCTTAACTCAATTTGGCCAAAGTATGGACTTCGGTGGCTTTTGTATTCATATATTCATTTGTATTATTTGTCCAAACATTTGCATAATTTGTTTCAGTTATTACAACAAATTTTACAACTCCACAGAAAATAATTCCATGTATCTGTGAATTGTAGCAAATGGTACTAAAATGAGTTTAAATGTTACACAGACAAATATTTACTGAACTGTCAATTTTGTTCCTGTCTTTTACATAACATAAAATGCATTTGTACTCAGTTGCCATTTTATTTATTTTGTATGCAAAACAAATGTTTGTGCTGAAGCGCAATGAGTTTTGTTTGAGTGAAGCAGAATTCTGTCAATCCAAATCTTTTTTGATGTATTTCTTTATGTTTGTGATAACTCAAGCCACCTTGAGAGCAAATACTTCCATTTGATGATCTAATTTCAAATAACATGCACCCTGGTTACTGGTCCTGCACATTATTGTTGTTACTGTTTTTTCTTATGATTCTGATTATTTTATTGTTGGCTGCATAGAGACTTAGTTATTATGATATTTGCTAAAGAGTTGCTAGTTTAGGAAACTTTCATTCTTGAATAATAATTTCTTTGAATAATATCAAGTTCTTTTGAAAAACAAACACTGTCACAATTTCTATATTGGTCATCTGAAATAGATCTTTGTAATAATGTGTGTGTTGTGTTTAGTATTAAGGGTAGACGAGGTACTGTTGGTCGAAGCAACCTAAAAATCGATTTTCATTATCTAGATCAATATATTATGGAAAATTAACACCTTGATGTTTTGCAAAAGTTCATTCTACAAATCGTATACTTTGCAAACTTGCTTAATTTATTGTTGGTAATGAGTTGTGTACGTTTTACAAAAGTGTTGTTGTTTCAGCCCTCTTTACAACGTAACTCAAGAACTGCAGCACCTATAAAAGTATATCTGTGATATTTTAATTCTTCTACACGCTCGCTATGAATTGAGCAATGCAGTTTTTGCCAAAGCTCACTACCATTCGTAAGATGCTGTGAACTACCAAATCACAACAGTTTAAAATCATTAATAACCTTAAGGTAACTTGATTGCTAGATTAGAGTAATTGATTTCCAGTTTATACTACACAAAGTATATCTAGTAAAAACAAAGCAACATGATCATCCCTACCCAAGAGTGGGTGTCATAAATCATGACTTAAATGATAGGACATGAAAACAGATATGACACAAAAAACACAACGAGTTTGCAAAAGTAGCAAAATAATGCCATTTTAAGAATGATAACATTCTTTAATTTGATTGGATATTACACTTGAGGGCCAACAGCTTAGTGAATACTGCCAATCTCAAATCTAAATCACGACTCATTGCTGTTTGTCACACATTCTCTGCTTATTTGCTTAAGGTGATGGTCCATTGACACGACTTTGCTGATTGCTACAACACTATTCATTCAAGCTGTGCAATTATGAGCTCATGTTCAAAGAAAACTTGTGCGGAAATCAAACAAGTTAGCTTTTATTCTATTAAGCTTCATTCAGACATGAAAAGACCTTCGGGTGTTTTGTCACAGATGCATTTGATGATGGTATTGATAGCCTCCTGGCTACATGTGTATACACAGCTAAGACTAAGAGTGAATAGCAATCTTCCTGTCGTACCCAATATGATTAGCGCTCCACGTTTTATGGAAACACATTTTATGCTCATTAAGTAATGTCATCCATAACTTACCACATCATTATCTGGTGATTGAACATTTATATATAGAATCATCAACAGCGGCACATGCTCTTGGGAATGTCACTTTTTTTTTTTTTTAAGCTTAATATCATATAATGAATATTTTTGGTTTGAGTTGCTATTTTCCAACACCTCTTGGATAGACATGGGGAAGCTAATTTTGAATCACATTTAAGTGGTGGCTTTTTGATACATGGCACTCCCTAGCTGACGGGGTATTGTTAATATTAAATTAGTTCTGCAAGACAAATCACTGAATTTACCCTGCACATATGAGGCACACTTTAATACAGATATGATACTGTGGCTCTTGATTCAATGTTATAACTTAACTTACAGGATTTATAACTCCCACACTATCAAAACAAGATGTTCAAGGTACGATACAAAAGCAGTTTAAGATAAAACAAAAGAATAAACTTAAAGATAACATGAAAATATACAATGATGATTGAAAACCAATCCAAAAACAAACATATATTTAGGTTTATTCAGTTTTATTGCTCGCTTTATTCTTTGGTTTTATTGCTGATATAAAAAGAGAAATCACCAATCTTCTTGTAAGGTTGAATGGCAATGACAAATGAACATTCCATTCCGAATGAAAGAATAATGTGAATTAGACAAGCTTTAGCTTATTTTTGTTGTTGAAAGGGACTCACGTCCAGCGTGTCTGTGTGGTTTGGCTGCCCTCACAAAGTAAACCACCCAGACGACACGGACGCATCGTTATTAAACGGAGATGAACAACGGTGAAACATGATTTAATCCCTAAATCATCAACAGCGGCACATGACCTGTTTTAATTATTGAAATGACAATTCATCTAAACTAACACACCAACAGTACAGAGGTTCCATGATGTTGATGTAAAGACATTTGTATTATTTGTCCAAACATTTGCATAATTTGTTTCAGTTATTACAACAAATTTTACAACTCCACAGAAAATAATTCCATGTATCTGTGAATTGTAGCAAATGGTACTAAAATGAGTTTAAATGTTACACAGACAAATATTTACTGAACTGTCAATTTTGTTCCTGTCTTTTACATAACATAAAATGCATTTGAACTCAGTTGCCATTTTATTTATTTTGTATGCAAAACAAATGTTTTTGCTGAAGAGCAATGAGTTTTGTTTGAGTGAAGCAGAATTCTGCCAATCCAAATCTTTTTTGATGTATTTCTTTTTTCAAGCCACCTTGAGAGCAAATACTTCCATTTGATCTAATTTCAAATAACATGCACCCTGGTTACTGGTCCTGCACATTATTGTTGTTACTGTTGTTGTTATGATTCTGATTATTTTATTGTTGGCTGCATAGAGACTTAGTTATTATGATATTTGCTAAAGAGTTGCTAGTTTAGGAAACTTTCATTCTTGAATACTAATTTCTTTGAATAATATCAAGTTCTTTTGAAAAACAAACACTGTCACAATTTCTATATTGGTCATCTGAAATAGATCTTTGTAATAATGTGTGTGTTGTGTTTAGTATTAAGGTAACTTGATTGCTAGATTAGAGTAATTAATTTCCAGTTTATACTATATTATTACTATATCTAGTAAAAACAAAGCAACATGATCATCCCTACCCAAGAGTGGGTGTCATAAATCATGACTTAAATGATAGGACATGAAAACATATATGACACAAAAAACACAACAATGAGTTTGGAAAAGTAGCAAAATAATGCCATTTTAAGAATGATAACATGAAAATATACAATGGTGACTGAAACCTAATACATAAAAACCAAAACCAAAAACAAAAATATATTTAAGTTTATTCAGTTTTATTGCTCGCTTTATTCTTTAGTTTTATTGCTGATATAAGCAGAGAAATCACCAATCTTCTTGCAAGGTTGAGTGGCAATGACAAACAAACATTCCAAATGAAAGAATTATGTGAAATAGACGAACTTTAGCTTGTTTTCATCGTTGAAAGGGACTCGCATCCTGCGTGTCTGCGTGGTTTGGCTGCCCTCGCACAGTAAACCACCAAGACGACACGGACGCATCGCTATTAAACATGGATGAACAACGGTGAAACATGATTGAATCCCCCTAAATAGAATCATCAACAACGGCACATGACCTTGAGAATGTCACTATTATTCAATTTAAGCTTAAATATCATATGATGAATATTTTTGGTTTGTGTTGCTATTTTCCAACACCTCTTGGGTAGACATGGGAAAGCTAATTTTGAATCACATTTAAGTGGTGGCTTTTTGATACGTGACACTCCCTAGCTGATGGTGTATTGTTATTATTAAATTAGTTCTGCAAGACAAATCACTTAATCAATTTATCCTGCTACACATATGAGGTACACTTACAGAAATGATTCTGTGGCTTTTGATTCAATGTTATGTCACATGTCACTTAATTACATGTCACCTGTACATTACTTTGCCATTATTTATTTCTAGGGTTCACCAATTTGTTACACATTTTGACTTTAAAAACTTATTTTACCTGCACAATTGCCTGACTTAATTATGATTTTTTTTAAATTATTGACAGGGCAATTCATCCAAACTAACACACCAACAGTTGCAGAGAATCCATGATGTTGATGTGAAGACATTTGTATTATTTGTCCAAACATTTGCATAATTTGTTTCAGTTATTACAACAAATTTTACAACTCCCCAGAAAATAATTCCATGCCTTTGTGAATTGTCAATTGAGTAAACGGTACTAAAATAACTTTAAATGTTACACACACAAAGATTTGTTGCACTGTCAATTTTGTTCTTGTCATTTACCTGTCATGAAATTGACCTATCATGAAATGCATTTGAACATAAACAGTAAACAAAGTACAAGAACAAAAATATTTCACAGGCCAAGTAAGACCCAAGTTTATTACCGTGGAGAATGTCAAACAGGCTAACAGCTACAGAAATAGAGATATCAAGGTTGAGGCAGCACATTTTGAATGACCCACTATTGACATTTTTAGATATTTTTAATGGGAAAGAATTTAGGGCAAAAATATGTCCTTTATAATTAGATCAATGTCTTCTGATTTTTAACTTGGACCATTTCTACTACTTGCGAGGGATAATATGATTTCAAAATACCATTTTCAATACCACAACTCAAGCATTATTCATGGGCTACATACCTCCGAGCAAGTAAGCAGTTGAACTAAAGGCTACAGGAAGATATCTCTTATTTCAACTACTCCATTCCAGCTACAAATTATTTCACATGTACTTAGAGGGGTTAGACATGGTTTTAACAGGTTATCAAGTTATTAAATTTCTTGCTGGATTTTGAAATCTAATCTTAGGCCTGCATGTCTTGCTTTCCTTCATGTAAATTCATACAGTTGTATTTAAATATCTTTAGGTGGTGTTTTGCCATCACCTGCTGTAGTTTACTAGGTAAACATTTGCTACAAAAAATTGGTATTTAAGCCAATGTTGCTGTAACTTGCTGCATCTTTTATCATACTCAAAAAAATTTCATGTGATTAATATTTGCACTTAACTGATTCTGAATGTCACTTGGTTTACATTTGCCACAATTTTATGCTTCCTTACATGTACCTATACACAAAGGCAATATGTTTGCACATTTATTTTTGTAGTAATATACTTTCTTTTTTGATTTTCTTCATTTTCTCATATTTACTTTCTTCTTTTGGCCAGGATGCAATTTGACTGAATGCAAGTGTGCTGCCATGCTAATGTGTTGTGCACTTGGGCAAGATGCTTAACCTTGCTTACATCATGCTACCTAAGTGAAATGGGGAGCTTTAAAAAGATACTTACAATGAAGATGCTGTATGAGAGGAGCTGTATATGGTTGCATCATTATTGCAGCAAAAATGTTCTAAAGTATCTCAGTGTCAGCGGGAAAATACATTGAAGAGTGCTGGTAGAGTGCTCAGTAGCGTAAAGTGCATGTTAAATCATCAACATTATTATTTTTTCACAATATATTCCCTAGCGTGGTTGGGACATGAGAATGTTGAGTATTGAGATGATAGAGGGACAAAAAACCCTCTGTGGCCTTCCTTCAACTTATCAATAGACTCATAGCCACAAGCTCTGATCAAAGACTTGTGGCCTAAGCTATTATAATTTTCACCTGTTTAGAAGGCATGTTCTTACGTAAGTGCAACGTAAGAGAAACTTCACCCACAACATCCACTATCTGACATGACCAGCATAACTGACTTTTCTCAGCCCATGTATCTGGTCTCTCTCACCTGGATTGGGGTCAAATCTAAACACTCCTACATTAGAGAGGATCAGAAGAAATGGACTTCATTGCATGTTGAGAATATGGTAACTTTTATTTTTAAAAGTAATAATTTATATTGTAACTGGGCATCCTGAAGGGAGGGGTTATATTTGACTTGTCATGTGTAAAAATCTCTCCCCCAGTGGTGTACTGATGGAATGGGGGAAAGTCTACCATGCACCAAGTTAGAGAAACATATCACCATTTTTGGTTGCTTCACATACATTTGCCATGGTAAGGTCTTTTCAGAAGGTTGTAGGATGATGTTCCCATTATGTCATTCAGCATGAGTGGGATGTGTGGGGGTGTAAGCAATATATGACTGGCTTAGACAGTAAGGACAAAGCCTCTAAGTTATGCAGATGGGAAGAGGCCCTGAATACTTTTCCTGCAACATAGCTACCTCCAGGGTTTGACACCACTAGGATTGCAATTGCACTCATCTGACAGGACACAGTTCCTTCACTTTAATATGCTTGTAAACTCAATAGAATTACCTTTAATGAATTGGGTACAAAAAGTCATAATCCATGTCATTGAAATTGAGTTGGCGCATTGTATACCAAGTTTAGCTTAGTTTGAGTTCCATGAAGTTAGGACTATAGTCATATCTTGCCATCATACATGTACAGTAGAAAAAGATTTTATGTCTATGATTCCAGTTGTATAGCATTCATAATTATGTCACTCTCAACTAAATCGTCATCAAAATTAAAGCCCACTTTTATACTCCACTATTGCTTTTATATATATTACGATGCTGTGACGCATTCTTGTTGATATCAGACCCATATTACTATACATAAGACATTACAAGACTATTGTGTAACATGTTAGTTACCATGGTTACTAGGTTTATTATATCTGCAAGATTGAATGTCTGTGAAAAAAAAATGAGCACACAAAAATAAACATTGCAGACAAAGCAAAATGCAACCCAAGATACAACGAAATCTTAAAACTGAAAAAGAATGTTGTACGCTATTTTGGTAACATCGGCTTTGCTGAATCCGCTACCATAAGATGCATGTTTTACATTTCACTATACTACAATGAATTTAACGAGCCTTTTGACTTGATCAGCATCACCATGATCACATGTAGATGTTAATTACTTGCACCTATCTTTTCCATATTTGCCCTGCGGGACAGATTTACTGTGAACAAAACTTCCCTGATCTCATGTATTTCCGGAATCAAGTATCATGCTATCGTGTTTGCATTGGTGAAAAGTAAACCACGTTCACACAGACAGTATACCTTGAGACATTACTAACTTAAGGTGGTACTTCACCCCCTGATAAATTTTGTGACTAATTTAAAAATAACTTCACACTGGTAACAAAAGTTATGTATATTATAGGGACACGGAATCCAATTACTTCACTGAAATTTCAGTGATTCAAGACAAGTGGTTCATTATATATGTTAAGAAATGCGGTACATTCTAGCGATACCTCTTTTCTTATCATAAATAACGTACCGCTCTTCTTGAGTCATTGAAATTCCAGTGTAGTAACTGGATTCCTTGCCCCTACCATATACATAACTTTTGTTACCAGTGTGCTATTATTTTTTGAGAAAAATGCAAAATAGCCACAAATTTATCAAGGGGTGTAGTACCACCTTAATGATGTGACATAAAGGAAGAAAGAGGTTTAAGGGGGTACTACACCCCTACCCAATTTTGTGCCTATTTTTGCAGTTTTCTCCAAAATTATAGCACATTGGGGACAAGTACGATATGTATATTATAGGGGCAAGGACTAGAACTACTGCACTGGAAATTTTATTTCAGCACAGACAACAGTTGTGGAGTTACAGTCAAAAATGAGGGAAAACCAATATTTGACCAACAAATCAATAACTACTTGCTGTGATTTGCTGAATTTTCAGTGCAGTAGTTGTAGTCCCTGCCCCTATAATATACATATCTTACTTGTCACCAATGTGTTATAATTTTTTAGAAAAATGCAAAAATAGGCACAAAATTTGCCAGGGGTGTAGTACCCCCTTAAATAGTTATAATGATTAACAAGGTGAAAAATAATTAGGGTAGGTTGGCTGTGATTTTTTTTAATTCATTTCTATTTTGCACCTTTTTTATATGTTATGGAGTATAAATGTAAACAACAATAGCTAGAATAGTTAAGGTAGGTAAGTTTGTCTATTTTCAAAAAGTAGCAGTAAATAATACTGATGAAAACCATATTTTTGACATAATTACTCCAAGAGAGGGTTGTTTCATATCTAGATTACCAAAAAATATATTACACAGTCAGTTTTCATTTCTACAGTACAACCTTTTCCAAACTGATGGCAGTACATCAGAGCTGCTTTGATATAATCATTGCTTTCAAGCCCAAGCACCCACTTCAACATGTTAGAATGTCCCAGGCACTAATAAAGTCAACTATACTGCGCCATGAAAGTATCCTTACACTTGGAAAAATAATCACAATTTCAAAACTGAACCATATTGGGGTAAATTTGTTTTTGTAATATATGCACTATCTAATCCTGCACATTATGACACCACATAGAATCCAATGTGACCTCGAGAAGTAAAGTTACAAGCAATTGAATAGACGAAGGTCCAGTTTTAAAAGTGACAAATTGGCCTATACAAGGCGCAAAAAGATTCCAACAAGCGCAACAAAGAGTCTATACAGTTTCTTCAATGTAACTTTATTTAAAGCAGTATTCATTTCAGTTTTTACTTCTATGTACTTTTCATAACTTGCATTTTATTTGTCAGCTCTTTTGTTTCAGTTTTCTTTTGTTCTAAATTAAAGGCACACACAAATTAGCCATTTACCACTCTCAAACCAAATGTCTAGTCCGTGAAGTTTTGAATAGGCCAGTGTGTCACCTTTAAAACTGGACCTTTGTCTAATCAAATGCTTGTAACTTTGCTTCTTGAAGTCACATTGGATTCAATGGGGTGTCAAAATGTGCCCGATTAGATCTATTAAAAAAACAAATTTACCCCAATATGGTTCAGTTTTGAAATTGTGATTATTTTTCCAAGTGTAAGGATACTTTCTTGGAGCAGTATATGATAGTCTTAAGGTTTACAAAATCATTTAATAGCTATCATTAGTGCAGTGTGTGAATATACCTGTGCTTCAAATTCAGCACAAACAAAAATTAGAACATCAGAGTACAGTTCAACCATGGAAGTACAAGATATGGTTCAACTGAAGTGACACAAAGTGATGTTTAAACTGCTGAAGGAGCAAATCTTGATACATTCTACATGCAGTAGTTTATGAGACAACATTGCTCTTGCATAGTTTGACACAATTCCAAATTTCCAATTTAGGTATTCTTGTAATAATTCAAGGTATCATCAAGGATTTGTAGATTTTTTAGGTCAAGTATGATGCACACAAAGTCTTGATGCCTAAAACATGTTGGCGGGACTTACAGACATCAAACAAAGAGAAAGATCGATATAGCCTGGCTCTATGCGAGTTATGTGGGTTGATAACCAGGGGAGGGCGGGTTAGTGTAGTGGTCTTCTCATTTGCTTCTCACCACTGTGGCCAAGGTTCAATTCCCTGCAGTGCCACATGTGAGTTTGGTTGCCGATCCATGCTCGTCCTCACAGGTTTTTCTCCAGGTGCTCCGGTTTTCCTCCTGCATCTAAAATTGGATCTCTTTCCATATCCCTGTCCCTTCATATTCGGATGGCATCCCTTGAATTTAGTAGCCTCTGAACACTATTGAGCTTAGTCTGGCTTCGGCCAAATGTTAGAAATAAATAAATATAATAAAATGATTGATCACTTAACTCCATTACCACCAACATCAACCAGCAATCACAACAGTTGATGTAGTGAACAATCTGAGTAAGTTTTCAGATTGTTAGTAAGAATAACTTTCAAAATTCCAAAAATAAATAAATAAATAAAAAAATAAAAAAAGCCTTGTGTATGATAAAGCATTAGAGTTAGCATTTTGACAATTAAAATAGCACAGTGTGGGTGTTTTTAATAAAATTTCAGCAATGGGTTTATTGACATGAAAATTTGAGGTTGTAAAGGATATATTAATAGGCCTTATGACACAACCATGCATGATGAGTTGTTTGTTACTAAAATATAATTTCAAAATCTAAAATAACAAATGACATGTAAAGAAGTATAAGATGAAACCATTTAGAGAATAAACCATATGAATTATATTTTTATTTTTATCCTCTACTGTGTGATAGATGATAGGCAATAGGCAGGTCCAATATTTTGAGTAGTGGATGCAAGCGCAGCCACTATCTAATTTGATGAAATATTGGAAAAGCCTCTCATCTATCACACGGTCGAGGATAGTAAAATCAAAATTTTATATAGCTTATTCTAAGTCAGTTAGATATCATTTTAATAACTAAACACTATTTTATTTAGCAAAAATGTTACCATTATCAAAATTCCCCTCATTCTGAAATAAACAAACTTGTTTACCATTTAGTTGGGCGTACTGCAATCTTCTTTACTTATTACACTCTACAAAGCGCTACATACTCGCGCCTCGACAAGCAGCCACTGCTGTCTACTATGTGAACATCCATCTAAACCACAGCTACTGACTATTAAGAACATTATGCATTATGGGGGAAGTGTTGCACTTTGCGGCTAAACTAGGCTAAACTATAATGTGCTATATTGTAATCACAAAGAGTCTGCTTTATTTCATGTATGTTTCTGTGTTGCATTTTCAGCAGGTGCCCCACTTTTTGTTCACAGCTGTCTGTAACATGATAATAATTATTTCAAAGTTTGAAATGTTTGCCTCCATGAAAATATTAAATGGATTCATGGAAGGAATTAGGTGCATCTCAAGTGCTTCATTATTTAGAAAGGTAAAATCTGACTTCAAACTTGAAAAATCATTGCCAAAATTATTCACCTTTGGGTTGTCGAGTCTATAGTATACAAATATTGCCTGCTATGAGGGGCATGATTAAAATTATAGGCCCAAGGTGATCTCAAAACCATGCTATGACCCGAGGCGCAGCCGAGGGTCATTAGTATGGTTTTTAAATCACCGCAGGCCTATAATGTTAACCATGACCCAAATAAAGCAGTCAATATTTGTTTTATATACCTCATTAATATAGATTTTTGTCATCTGATTGGTTAAAAGGCCTATTTTATTGTTCATAGGCCATGGTAAAATTTACAAAGAAAGCTTTTCGTTATGAACCGATCGCGTCACCGCAACTGGCAGGCAGCGCGTTGGCGCCGTGTGCGTAATGCGAACACGCCATGTGAAAATGACTATGCCCGGGAATAGTCTTTTAAAATAGTAGTTCAGTTTTTACATAATTCTTAAAAAGAAGGGCATAGCTAATTCAATGACTGCACTTTTAACCAATCAGATGACAGGGATCTATAATATGAGGTATATAATGAGAATTATCGCATCACAATAATTAATATTTCCTCACGATATTGTCGCCTAGCACAATATTGCACACCCTTAATGAGCAGTCAACATCAATGGGTAAATTTTCTCAGGAAAATTTTCTGGACATATTAGCATTATGGAAATATGTGACCCCGAACACAGCGGGTGGTCTACCAATATATATATATATATATATTTGAAATTGGAAGAATTTCTCCTTTGATGCAAAATAAGTTACTTGTTGCAAGTTAATAATATTATGGTAAGAGTTTCCGTAGTTAAATTTCTTTTTTCCATAGGTAGATATTTTTGAAATTATGTTTTGATGATATTGTGAAGAATTTAAGATTGCTGAATATTCAATAAATTTGCTATGCCTGAATTTCTATCGATTTGTGGCCAAGAATACTATTCCAATTCTAAAATATGACTAATACTCGAATAGGGAGGTAACCAGTGGGGGTCAGGGATCAGGCATGAGGATACACTTGATAGGCATTGGCCATGTGTCCAGAAAATTTACCTGAGAAAATTTACCCATTAATGTCGACTGACAAGTGGAAATGTTTGTGCAATTAATCTTTTGCATTTTGAACTTTTCACTCATTTCTAAACTCCCAATTCTAAGCTTTCCTTACACTGACCTAAAAAAAAAAAAGGAATATAATTATGCATTTTGATTTCACAGTAGCAATGATAGCTGCTTAGAACGCAAATAGTGAGATACAAGACAAAATAAAAAATGTCAACTTTTACAGTAGTCTTTATCACTATGGACCACAACGGCCTCATCCCAATTACCTAGTTCAATAACCTCAATTAAACACTCATAGTGCAAAATTTGGCCTCAAGCTGCAGAGTATGAGTCTTTGTACCCTTATTTTCCAAGGTCATTCAATGAATGTATACAAATGTATTGGGGTTAAGGTTATTAATTATTTTAAACTGTTGTGATTTGGTAGTTCACAGCATCTTACGAATGGTATTGAGCTTTGGCAAAAACTGCATTGCTCAATTCATAGCGAGCGTGTAGAAGAATTAAAATATCACAGATATACTTTTATAGGTGCTGCTGTTCTTGAGTTACGTTGTAAAGAGGGCTGAAACAACAACACTTTTGTAATATGTAAATAACTCATTAACAACAATAAATTAAGCAAGTTTGCAAAGAATACAATTTGTAGAATGAACTTTTGCAAAACATCAAGGTGTTAATTTTCAATAATATATTGATCTAGATAATGAAAATCGATCTTTTTGGTTGCTTTGACCAACAATACCTCGTCTACCCTTAAAGAACTGTGCCCTGATAGATGAACATGTTGTGGATGGTGCTATGTCAAAATGGTCCACAATTTGTGACTAAGTCAACCGCACACTCATAACAGCTTACTTCCAAGTAATAGTTGTGTGGGCACAGCTCTGCTCAACATGCAGATATCTTACTTTCATACTCCTATGTAGTTTCACTTGAGCTACAGTTACCTATTTATGCTTGTATGTATTAGAAACAATTGATATATAATTCATTTGTGCACATTTAGTTTTACAGAATATGCATGAACTTTTTACATACAGTGTTAATAATTGTAAAAAAATTTTTAATTATTTTAGAGTTTATAGAATGAGTTAATCATAACTTTGAACAACAAAAAAACCAATCACTGCTCAAATAATTTCTGAAATGAAGCATGCCTTTTAAAGAAAATATCCTACCCTATCCAAAAGATATGTGAGGGTTTGAATCTACACAATATATGGCAAGGGGTTAGATTAAGACATGGGGTAACAATTCACTATTCTCACAGTCAACGCACAATCTCACATGGTATTGTTATCATTTGTAAAGCAAAACCAACTTGACAAAAGCTTGTTTTGCTGAAAAAGTAAGGCTATGGAAGCACTTGAAGATTTCTATCAAACAAGCTGGGGGTAAATGTAAAACTAGACCATGTTGTGATAACTTCAGAACTCTTTACTCTTGCCCTTAGCTTCATTCATATAAGTTTGACTAATGGGAAACACTATCCTTCACCTTCTTTTACCATGGATAAGATGGCCAATTTAGTCTATAATAGACTCGGATAAGAATATATAGTGCCAGGCATGCCTGAGGACTGGAACCAGCTGTTTGAGCTGATAAGGTCCGTTCATACTATGTCGTAATTGCTTTGCGACACTGCACCGCAAAGCAATTGCGGCGTAGTATGAACGGACTTTTGGTCTGGCGACAGCAGAGCCAGATTAGATGGTTTTACCAGTTATGATGTATATTTTTGCTGATTATTACTCTTTGAGTAGTACAAAATAAGATTCAGATAGGTGTAAAACACACACAGGGAAATGATCATCCAAAAAAATTACCTCATCAGTTTTAGGGTTTTAGTGTAAGGTTAGGGTTAAATTTAATTTAATCCTAACCTGATCACAAGGATAACATATCATCACATATAACTGCATTTACTATATGGCAACCCAATTAACAATGTCCAATTTTCTGACAAGTCTAACATATTTCCATAACTGTACAGACAAGTGTAACATATTTCCATAACTTTGCACAGAAACAGAATATGAATCAATTCTGACAACTACGGAGACATGTGAAAACAGAACAGAGTGCAGACCCACAAAACCAATATTATTTTGCATAATATGTATGTCCTCAACCCTATAATCACCTCACATGGAAACAATCATGCACTTTAAAAACATATCTGGGTCACTGAGTCAAGTCTGAATATTTCCATGTAACATGACAAGGCTACATATTTACATAAAACATTTTAATGATTCAGACGGATATGAACCCACAAATTGGAAAGCTTCTTTAAGGCATAAGTTATCCAAGTATCTACCCGATATTTATACGTGTTTTTTATTCTAAATTTGCCTTGCGGTATAGGGTGACATGAATACAATACTAAAGGGCTGACAAAATAAGAACAGGAAACTATACACACTTTTTAGCCAAGAAAGCAATCACGTTTTGTTTGTTTGGAATAAATAGTTATTGAAGTAATGGTCAAAAAACACGATTTGATGCAGAAATAGCTGCTTCATTGTAAAGATAGTTCATTTTCTCACAGTCATCTTTATGGATTGAATAACAGAAAATGCAAGTGGGATTCAGTGTAATGAACTTTATTTTTGACAAGACACCAGCGTGGCAAAAATGTGCTGCAATGAAAAAATATAGAGCAGAAGATGAGCAGGAAATTACACTAAAGAACCAAATATTGCAGCAGGAAGGTAAAACACACGATGCATTAAAAATACACTCCTAGATAGTGAGAACCAATTATTAGAGCAAACATTAGTAAAGTACTAGAAGAGCATAAATATTGTATACTTGCACGGGTGCATACTACGTGCAGTGCTTTCGCACCTGTTAATGTTTCTTGAGGGTTGATACATTAATTGCTTGCCTTTCCAACATTTTTAGTGACAATTTTGTTATAAAATAGCAAAAATCACAGTGCCTGTGCATTAGACTCATCAGCATCTCAATACATGTGCATTATTTAGTTCAATTTTACTACCAACAAGTGATTCGCATTTATTAACCTATAATTCACAACCACAAAATCCGGAGGGAGGGGGCATAAGTTGTATATCACCTGTGTACAAGGACTTTCAATAGGTACCCAAAGCAGATACATATTTATTAATGTAAAATGGATCCGAAGCAAGTATAATATTGTTTCCCTTCCATAATTGAGTATTTTACTGTTTCAGTCAAGGAGTTTTTGAGTGCAATATCACCCAAAATTTAACCTTTTTATTTCAACTGCATTATGTTGGCATCTTGGTGCAGAGTTTAGTTACCATTTTTGAGTAATATCAATGTGATTAAGATACCCTTCCCCCTCATTTTTCCTGTTTTTGATACCCTAAACAAGATACTCGCATATCACGCCGTGCAGTGTAAAAGACCCTGCTTATTTGGTCGTTTTTTATACAAGTGATACAACTTCAAATATGTGCCCCTCTGGGCTCAAAATGCAAATATATCAGACAACAAAACGCCGTCTGAATATCACAGAAGTGACTCCTACAAATGGCAGCCAGTGTAGTTTGTTTGACTGTGCTTCGTTGTGCAACATATCTAGTGGGTTGGTTCACGTTGGCCTGGATTGCATGGACTCATTCACTCAGTTATGTTTGCATTGTAGTATCTAGTTAAGTAATAGGTACAGCATCTGAGTGAGAGTATGTCAATTAAAGGTGTATCGGAAGATTTCGTGGAAATTTTGTTCTATTTTTAGCAAAGCCCTAATCCTCACCACACCCTAATCCTATCTCTTGTCTTGGGGCAGTTATTCTAATGTCTTGTACAATTTTAAACATTAAGACAGTTGCAAAAAAAGATAGTTTCGCAAAAACAATAGTGGCATATGTGCGCTGTATCAGGATACGTCCCTTTCACATAGTGATAGTGGCGCATAACTTTTGGCATATCTTGAAGCTGACTTTATGTGTCCATTTTATCATGACATGATCAATGATCGCAACAAGTGACTCGATCATTAGCTATTGCTATGCACTATATTTTACATAGTGAACATTTCTCGTAGTGATAAATTACGACAAAATAACTATCTAACCGCAATTACGTGCTGCGACACCTCCCATCTCTCGTTACTATGTGATGTCACCCACAATTTGTTTGTCCTATGTTGATGATGTGCTTCTAACTGTAGTATAAATGTATGATCGTTAACTAATGCCTCACCCCAGATATGCTTGTGTAACCATGGTAATGATTACACCCGAAATAATTTCTGGTTAACAAGTTGTATGCCTAAATTATTGCACAATCTTAACTGTGAGTGTATCAAATGATCGGCAAGCTTACAGATTAAGCTTTAATGTTTGGAAAGAAAAAAAGCAAGGTACACCTGTGACTAACTTGATGTGGGGAAATAAGTAAAATGCAGACTAGACAGTACGCAGGGGGACAAAAACAGCAAATGTAGGCACAAGAAGTAGGCAAAGTTCGATAGCCAAATATTACCAGTTCCAAGGCCCACAGAAGTGCTGAACCTGCAAAAACAACAAGGATCAATGGTAATACAAAACTGCACTAGAACAATTGATGAAAACCACTGTGCATATAAACAGACACGCTAAACCAAACATCCAGAGAAGGCACAAAACAGGCAAAGTTCGATGGCCAAAAATTCCAGAGCCCACAAAAGTGTCAGGAAAACAGTACACGCATGGAAGTGATGAAAATCACTGTATAACATGTAGCCTGAAGACTTAACATTAATTTCCTTCTGCATATTCTACCTCAACTCAGTCTGCCTAGTTTAAGTGGATCCTATGTTACATTGGGATATTGCAGTTGAAATCCATACCCCCTATGGAAGACACAACCTTCTCCAGACACAAGGGGTATATATTTCAAATGGAGTCCCATTCCGGTAACCCATTTGAAAGATTAAGGACATGTCTTCCATAGGGAATGTAAGGATTTCAACTAGAATAGCCCATGATACTTGCAATTTCTTCAATCAGAGTCCTAGTTTTAACTCGACTACTTATGTGAATTTCTAACCTAATTTTTCTCTTGTGCAAACATACATTCCGAACTTACATTTGTTGAACAATTTATACAATTTCTCATCTCAATTTCAACATTTGATCATTCAAACTAAATTTAAGCTATTTGGAACAACATGGCTGTTACACTGCCATTACTTTCAATGAAATCTATACACCTATCTTTGCTGAACAAGTTATTTATAGATCTAGGTCTAAGGTTTTTCATGCTGAAACAACAGTCTTTTGATTTAACATTCTATTGTTATCGAGAGAATGGTGGCACAGCAGTCCAAGACTTTGTCTCATAAATTGCAAGGTAGTTTTAGGTAGCTTCAGTCTGTGGCCCTCGCAGACTTTGTGAGCACCTGATAGTATACTACAGCAACAGAGCCCAAAAGTAGTGGTAGCTTAAGGTTGTGGGTTCAAATCCCTGCAGCATCAACATATTGTCCATAGCTACCAACATTATGTAAATGCTTAAGATTTCTGCGAAGTGTAAAAAAAGCTTAGGATGTGGCACTCTCTGGGATCAGCATTCAGCACCCCGAAAGCTCCTGGATGTTAGCTTTTTGAGACCCTTAAAAATGCCTTTCCAATGCTACTCAACCAAAAGACAGGACAGTGGGCATATAACTGATTTTGTTTTGATTTTTTTAGCCAGATGGCAGTAAATGCAGAAGATTTAGCCAGATGGCTGCAAATGCAGAAGATTTAATATGTTTTGCAGAAGACAGAAGATTGTCAGCAAATGAGGAAGTCTTCTGCTGGATCAAGAAGGGTTGGCAGCTCTGTATTGTCCAATGCGGCAAGGCTCTTCATCCCTGTTGCCTCTTCCCACCCAGGTGAACATTACAAAATGTGTACCGGCTTTATTCAATGCTGGAAAGGTAACAGATTCGCTATGCAGGAGGTGTATTGAACCACCCACGGCAACATTATAAGAAGGAGTCTGGCCCAGTCGCTTCAAAAGAGAGATGGGTACTCCCGCCTGTGAATACAGGTTTATCTCCTTTACCGTACCTTTTTTCTTATTGTTAAAAGCAAAGCCTGTATTATAATCTGCTTGGATCAATTTCAGACATATACTCAACAACTTTAAAGATAAAATTAAAACAGAAAACATTAATAGTAAAGGGAAAAAAAGGATTTTGATTCATATTATGAAAAAAATGTAAAAGTATAGCATTTTTGATTGTCGCAATGGGACAAAATAGTGCATGTGTGTACATACATATCCACATCACATGTACTGATGTAACATGCCAGGTCCAGTTCATTTAAACAGAGCTTGTCATCTACAAATTGTCAAATGGGTTAATTTGACAACAACAATGAATTGATAAAAGCTAGCCTTGGGCAGGGAACCCAATCTATTAGGTCCTTTCATTTGTGGTATACCATGTACAATGAAGACATGCATTATGACAACAAAAACTCTAATTACATTTGATGTCTGTTTGAAACAATAACACAAGAAGGGGATGTATTGCATACTACTTGATGTCAAAATAAACATTACAAATGCTGCCCTCCCTCAAAGACCTTAAATATGTTTTCCTGTAATATTCCTGATCAATTTCAGGGCTGTCAACTCTCACGCATTGGGTCACTCTCTCACGGTCTCACGCCAAGGTAGTATAATCTCACGCCTAAAAGTAAATCTCACGCAAAAAGCTAAAAATTGAGTAAAATCTCACGCATCGCCATGAATAAATTGTTGTTCCTACCCCCCCTTTCACATTCTCGAGCGCTGTGGCTTAAATAATCATGGGTCAAAATGAACATTGAAGTTGGCAAATCCCGGTACGCCTCTGTCTCACGCCAACAGCCCTGTCTCACGCCAACAGCCCTGTCAATTTTAAGAAACTGTTCATATTTCTGGGATTCTTGTGACTCAATACATTATCCAAAATCACAATGTGTTTTACGTTCTGTCAATACTTTTGAATTTGTGTTGCTCTTTGAGCATGTTCTTTTCTTCTCTGTTGGAAAACAGGTCAAATAAACTATGCTTAGAAATTTATACCTCTAAATTCCTAGAACCTGAAATTGTACTGGTTGGGATGATTGGACCTATAATTCTCCGCAAGGTCCTTCGGCAGTGGTATTGATTGACTGACACACTCATCCTGATTATTGCATAAAAAGATAATGCTTTTGTCACATGATGTTACACAGCTTGTTCAGCTAATGAAGCGTTGATCTTTCATGATGTGTTTCAATCAACAATATTAAAGAACGCCACTTCTATTTTTATGCTGCACCAGGCCGTAATCATGCTAAAATCGGTAAGGAATGCAAAAGAAATCTGGTAAATAGTATAGGTTTATAAGAAATAGATCTCAGTACATATAGACCAGATGTGAACTGCTTCTAACTATATATTATGACCCATATACTATCGTGTGTTACCATCCCCAAGCAGACCCTTACATTTCCAACATTAAAACACAAGATTAAACTGTTTTACCTGACAATCATACAGCAAATTTAATACACACAGGCCAAAAAAAGTGTAAAATTGTCAGGAAAAAGAGTTTAATATAAATATAGCCCTATCATTATAATCGCAATATTTCCCACCATGAATGGTAACTTGCAGGTCAATTGTACTACTCTTTTCAACAAAATAGTTTGAAATCAGTCCTCAACAGTGTGTAAATTCTCTACCATTTTCCGCAGATTTCTGCCTGAGGATGGTAACACATTGAGTGCCCCTCTCCCTCCGGACTATGACTAATGTCGTATATGTAACCCACCCTCTTCCATTTAAATCACACATTGACATGTCACTGTTGACAGGTTAAATATCTTCATCAAACCTCCCTTGAATTGACAAAGAGACCATTGTCTATTCCACGCTTCGGCAATTTACTTGACTTCATTAATTGCATTTTGTCATTTCCCACTTTTCTTCCTTGCCATGTAATTTCCTCAATTTGTCCTGTCATTTCTTAAGAGTAGCACATCATTCATTCTTAATGTTTATAGACAAGTTCTCAACACTAAATTATGTATGCATGACATTTCATTGAAGATGCAGGTAAATGAATGTCTCAATCTTTAAAGTGGTGAAAAGGTAAAATTAGTCAATTTAGCTCAAATGTCCTCTACTTAGGGCGGATTGACATTGCTGGTATGTATGACTATTGAGCCTACAAGTGCAGCTGACAAATATTGACTTGATTTTCATAGAGGAAATAATGTCCATAGTAAGTGCTGTCTTACTAGGAATGTATATCACCAGCAAGATGATACTGCAGTACAGGTACAAATTCAAGTTTGTCTGCCCAACATGCTATCAGGCAGATTATGCCAAGTATCAGCTTTGCTGAGTATCAGCTTTGTTGAGTATCAGCTTTGTTGAGTATCAGCTTTGTTGAATATCAGCTTTGTTGAGTATCAGCTTTGTTGAGTATCAGCTTTGTTGAGTATCGGTATAGATGTGGAATTGCATGAAATTACATAATAAATGTTATTAAGTTTACCTAACTAACTTCAGTTAGGCATTTCAAATGCTTAAAGTTGTATCTTGTTAAATAGGTTATGACTATGTTTGTAAAGCTATTTATCAAACTTATGCAGTGTTTCTTCATATCAATCCTAATCATGTTGGTGTCAAATTGCCTTAATTAATTAAGCTCATAAGAAAGCAAAATTCCATTTTTTATTGATTTTACCAAGGTATCAACACTCAGAAGTCACTAAAAACTGCTTATGCATAGTTTGTGGATTTACCCTTAATAAATTTATCTCTCAGAATTTGGGTTGGTCTGAAACTCCTAATCTCAATCAAAACAAAACCAATTTTTAGCCACTTTTCCCATTCTTCAAAGAATTGACCTACTGGTGAAAATAATAACATACAAAGAAAAAAAGTATTGCTTATCCTCCAAATTCTCTCTGCTCAAAACCCCATCTAAAAAGGATGAATGAACTAAATGAAATAATAAAGATACAAGGTATAATTTGATACCCTCACAGACGAGAAACCCATGTGTCAATATTAGTTTGATATCTCCTGGTCAAGGGCTCTATCATCATTATGATATAGCTAACCTGATTGGTTGAATGTACTGCTGCAATGGAATGGTGAAAAGCTATCCCACAATGCAGTTGGCTATAATCAGGTATTATACAAATAGAGATTTTGCTCTCCTGACCATGACCCTCTTGATAGGGCCATGATTGTACACATATAATTCATATTACACAACACAATGGCTTTTGGACAAAGTTGACCCAGTGTGCGACATGAACACAACTTGGGAACCAAGTTGAGTGGAAATTTTGCTATATTAAGTCATTTCTGGAAAATCATTCATTGTGTGTGTGTGAAAATTGTGAATATCATTGTCAAGACATGTGCGGCTCGATAAGCTGATAAACAAATCCAGTCTTTGACCCCTCCTCCCCCTCCCCAGCCTGGGCAGGCCAAATGCTGGTTATTCTCTTGCTCTGAACATCATTTCTGGAATTCTGCATTCTGGGAGATTGTTCCACAGATCTGTTGGTATGATGGGCGGTCAATTCGTAGCTGACTAGGCTGGCTGTCACTAAGCACAAGTTACTCTGATGAGACAGGGATGCCAGCTAATGGCCTATTCATTTCCTCATCTATCTCCTCATATTAATTCCTCAAATCAAAACATGCTTGTGTATAATTTCTATTAACTCTCTCGCTCGCATACAAAAACAAACCAGTTTGCTTGAAGCACTATGATACACAATGTATGCCTAGTGATTTCTACAGATGGGATCAGGTTTCAACATGCTAGGTGGGGGGATTGAAGCAGATTTAGTTTAGCATGGGGATGTTGTGCGGAAAGATTAGGATAAGGGTTAGGATTATAGTTAGGATTAGACTATGGTTATGATCATAGTTAGGATAAGGTTAGGGTTAGGATTAAGAGATTAGGGTAAAGGTTAAGATTAGGTTAGGGTTAGGATAACAAAATTAGGGTTAGATTGGTTACGTTAGGTTCAAGTAGGATTAAGATGGCTGAGGTGGTGACCACTATTCGCCGATCACATGATCAACTCAAAACAAAGTTCTACCTGCAACGTGCATGCTGTGTGTGTATACGACTGTCAAACACATGCATTGATTACCGGATATACTTTTCAACAGATTTCTGTTGCTAGAAAAGCACGAGAAACAAAAATGCACTTTTTGCGCACACTTTGCAGGGAGAACCTCGTTTTGGTAGCAAGATGGCGGATCCATGCAAAGGGCGAATTATAACATTTCCTGATCCTGCATACAAACAGTTTTGAGTATGGCATCAGAGAATCACTTCCCATAATCTCACACTTCTGCATTGTGAAGTGGGTTGGATGACAGGCGCCATATTATTCCAGTTATAGCCAATAAACTAAAAAAACTGTGTACTTCTCAAAATGAATACATTGATCTCATAGGAAATTAATAAAAGAAGTAAATCTCCATTATAGAGCCCATACCTTTTGGTGTATTATCTTTACTTGTCTCAATATTGGAGCGCAAATACCCCTAAGTCATGTTTCCTTTCGACTTGCCTTACCAGCAGTTTCTTACATGTCATTGTTGTATTGTGAAAAGTAGTGTAAAGGTAGTTCTAGGCAAGGTTTCGCTGAGTTTTGAGCTAAAAGTTCAATATGTTTAGTGATTAACAGTCATTTTCCTGATATATTTTCCATACCTTTCAATACAAACTGATTAACTTGTTATTTCAAAACCCTTTCCATTTACAAGAGCCTGATCTAGTAGTGGCACCTGTACACACATGCAGGTAGGGTCCATTCCCTGCAGCCAAACTAACACTATCACAGGTACCGGGTAACATGTTGATTCTAAAAGATGGTACTGGATACTTGTGGTTGGTTTCTCTATCACTACCAAGAGAATCACTAACAAAATGAAATGGTAAGTGTAAGGATTTAGGAATAAAAGGAGTTAGAGTACAAAGCAAGGGAACTAGGGCCTGTGTTCATACCTTCCTGTTCATGTCATATGTCATCACAGTTATGGACAAGCCACCTGCTATAAAATTACGTATTAAAGGTCAGAAAGGACATCTAAACTGTGATGAGGAATATAATAAAAGGTCTTATAGCCAAAATGTAAGAGCAGTACAAGACCTTTATCCCTGTATCCCATCATAGATTGTTAGTGGCACTTCCTTCAGAGTGTCATAAAACACATCATCCTAGGGGTATTGACATCTCTGTTTACCAAATTGCCCTTACTTTTCCTACCCGTCTTCTTCCCATTTCCCTATTCTTGCTCTACCTCCTCGCCTCTTCCCTTTCTTGCTCATCCTCCTTTTCTTCTCTTTTTTCCATTCTCCTCTTCATCTTCTTTACCTTCTCCCCTTCCTATCCCTCTCCTTCTACAACGCTGCAGCAGTAGAATGAATTGACATCTTCATTTTAAGCTAAACTTAGGAAAGTACCTAAATGAGATGAGAGAAGGAGGGGAGATCATCATTCTACATAATTTTTATTCATGATTTTTGATAATTTGATGAGAAGCAAAAGGTGTTGGCTCTATTCTGTAACTATTTTACCAATTGTCTTGTTAAAAATGTTGAAGCACTTAGCCGTAACATATTAATTGCTGCAATTTTGTCATCACAGATACATGATTGCCAATATTGACTGGTGTATGGAGAGAAGGTAACTTTACGGTTAGATTTCTTGATGAAAAGGTCTATCTTGCTAAAATTACAATTTGTGCAAATGTTATGGTAAAAAAATTGAAAGTGTTCAGAGTGAAAGCAAAACTAAGCATTCCATGACTCCCGGACATTGTACAAGAATGCCAGGCCTATAATGATACAGGACTTTCCAGACAAAATTTTAAAATGATATTTAGACACCTGAGGTCAATATCGCTACGTACCTTATCATGATTACATTAAGTGGAAAGAGGTAATCAATAGAAATAGAAATGGACATAAACGTGACAGTTACAAGATGGTTGACTTCCTATCAATTTAAATGGGATATTCCAATAGCAATCCATATGCCTCCTATAGAAGACATGACCTTAATCTCCCACACAGGGAGGGTTAATTTCAAATGGGGTTACCTGAATGGGTGACTCCACTTGAACTCAACACCCCCTGTGTGGGAGATTAAGTTCATGGCTTCCATAAGGGGTGTATGGATTTCATCTGGAATAGCAAAATGGACATAAAAGTGATGATTATAACTTAATAAGTTAGATGATGGTTGATTTAATATATCATATGCATCAAATGGTTGAACTAATTTAGATTGACATAAAATATAGAAGTGCTTTGAAATTGCAACACTAGGGCGGTGAAATGATTCTAATAAGGCCTAACAAATAAATATTGTTTGTTTGTTGAAACAAGCAGACAAAATTGAGCTGATCAATCATCTGTTTTATTTCTTAAATTAAACAGGTGAAGATAGCATTGTAACACAAAATGCTATCTACTGAAGATAGAATTGTAACACATGCTATCTACCCAAGATAGCATTTTAACAATTTTAACAGAAAATGCTATCTACTGAAGATAGCATCTTAGCACAAAACACTATCTACTGAAGATAGCATTGTAACACAGAATGCTATCTACTGAAGATAGAATTGTAACTTGCTTACTTGCTTAATTCGAGTGGTGTCCTCGAACTGTGATGGCTTTCCACAACTTCCTGTCCTCCATTGCTGTCTTGAAGTCTGCTGCCTCCAGTCCAGTGTCATTTTTCAGAATGTCAATGTAGGTCAGAGCAGGTCTTCCAGGTTTCCGCCTCCCATGCTTGGGTGTCCAATGAACCATTTTTGATGCGGGCTCATCACTTCTAGAACAGTGGCCAGCAAACCGGGTTCTTCTTTCCCTGATCTTGTGGCTTAATTTGGGAAGATCTCCATATAGATCTGCATTTGACCTATGTTCTTTCCAATGCACATTCAGTACAGTTCTTAGCATACGGGTGTAGCAGCCATCCAGACCCTTTGCAAGTTTAGGGTGATGGTCCATGCTTCAGCATCCATAAAGCAGCACCGACTCCACTGTTGCAGCAAAATACGAAGTTTGAAACTCTTGGTAAGAGTTGACCTCCAGATTTTCTTTAGTTTACTGCACGCCCTCCATGCTGCTGCTTTACGTAACTTGACATCCCTTTCTGTGCTTTTCATCCAAGCGCCTAGGTATTTGAAGTCATCTACCTCCTCTAGTTTTACACCCTCATTTGTTGTGATGCTTTCTCTCCTGTTATTGTAGGACATATACTTTGTTTTACTTCCATTCATCTTCAGGCCCACTTTAGCAGCTGAAGTCTCCACTCTACGAAGCAGTTCTTGTGCTTGGTGTATTTCCTCAGACAACAGTGCAATGTCGTCAGCAAAATCAAAGTCTGTCACCACGACTGGGCCAACTCTCCTACTTCGTCTCTTTTCCAGATGAAATCCTAGCTCCTCTTCATTTCCTTCAATAGCTATTCTCAATGCAAAGTCGAGGACAATCACAAACAGGTAAGGGGCGAGGGTATCCCCCTGAAGTACTCCTGCTAAGATTTCAAACAATTCTGTCTCGCCATCTGGTGATATTACTTTCGCTTTTGTGTTTTGGTCCATTTTGCCAATAGCTTCAACACTGAGTTCCGGAAGACCGTAGGCATGGAGTAGTATCTTCAATATCTTGCCTCTATGGATGGTGTCGAAAGCTTTCTTGAAGTCGATGAATGTTATTATCGCTGGCAGGTTATGCGCCTTTACCTCTTCAATCAGCCTACGTAGTGCAAGGATGTGTCCAACAGTCGTTCTACCAACTCTAAATCCATTCTGATTTGTTCTTAGATGCTGGTCAATTTCAGGTCTAATCCTATTTAGTATCATTCTGTTGTAGGTTTTGGCTACGATGGAGCTTAGACTGATACCGCGATAGTTGTTTCCTGAACTAAGATCTCCTGTTTTGGGGATAGGAACAATATTAAGTATGGACCATTGATCCGGTTTCTTCCCATTGAGAAGTGCGTCATTGCAGAACCCCAACACAATGTCATCTAGGTTGCATCTCTTCAGCACTTCTGGAGGTATGTTGTCCTCTCCACAGCTCTTTCCCTCAACCAAAGATGCCTTAGCTTCTTGATATTCTTCTTTGTCAAATGGCCCCACTTTAATATCAAGCTCGTCTAAAATTGGTGTAATTTCTTCTTCCTCATCATCAATGTCAGGAGGGCTTCCAAGAAGGCCTTTGAAGTGATTGTACCAATTGGTGACCCTTTCACTTTGAGTATTTCCCTTCAACTGACCTGTACTGCATGCCTTTCTACCAGTGATGTCGTTGATCAGTTTCCAACTTTCACCAGAATTGTAACACATGCTATCTACCCAAGATAGCATTTTAACAATTTTAACAGAAAATGCTATCTACTGAAGATAGCATCTTAGCACAAAACATTATCTACTGAAGATAGCATTGTAACACAAAATGCTATCTACTGAAGATAGAATTGTAACACATGCTATCTACCCAAGATAGCATTTTAACAATTTTAACAGAAAATGCTATCTACTGAAGATAGCATCTTAGCACAAAACACTATCTACTGAAGATAGCATTGTAACACAAAATGCTATCTACTGAAGATAGAATTGTAACACATGCTATCTACCCAAGATAGCATTTTAACAATTTTAACAGAAAATGCTATCTACTGAAGATAGCATCTTAGCAAAAACACTATCTACTGAAGATAGCATTGTAACACAGAATGCTATCTACTGAAGCTAGCATTGCCACACTAGAACTAGATCTAGTTCCTCGAGAGGGGGTGCGCACGAAGCGCGCATGGCCGCAAAGTGGCCAGCGAGGCGCGCCAGCACAGGACTGGTGGATTTTGTAATGTCAGAGAGGGGTTGTCATGGTCCCATATACTGATATACTAGGCACTGAACAAGTGCTATGCCACACATGAAGCTATCTACTGAAGATAGCATTGTAACACATGCTATCTACCGAAGATAGCATTTTAACAATTTTAACAGAAAATGCTATATCTACTGAAGATATCATCTTATCACAAAACACTATCTACTGAAAATATCACAACAAAATATTATCTTTACGTACTTCTAAAATCAAGCAGCCAACTTTACTCAAAACATGAATATTAGAGAACTACAAAAAAAATTAAAAATAAATAATGGAGTTTTTTTCTCTGTAACTGGATAAAGGTTAGTAGATCTATACCCATGTTTTCTTGGGGGTTGGTGAGGTTACCACAAACAAACAACATTTATGCCTTATTTTTGATAGCTGTAAAATAAGTGCTGGAATTGACTGATTATGTCAGTGGGAGTATATGAGGGTGATGCAGCAATTGTAGCTGTCAATTATGAGGACAAAATGAGTCAAAAGGTCAAATTAAAATGCCAAGCAGTCACAACCTCATACACTTAATCAACTACTTACTCATGCACTTTTAACTCACTCATTCGCTTACTTAAATGTTTACTTATTCTACTCACTTACCCCCTTAACCACTCACTCAACCACCCCTACTTGTTTTGTGTGACACAAAACCACAACACACAGTTTGCTAGTTTTTTTACCAACTAACTGGCGACTAAAATGGCAGTGTTTTGAGGTGTATTTTTTACACTCTAGATTATTTTCTGACAAGGGTCATCAATACTTTCTCCATGGTGTCTCCCTGGTTTATATAATGCAATTTTTGGCATTTTCTGATAGAGAGGGTACGTAGCCTAAGTAGGTCCAACCGCTCATGTATTAATTCAATCTGAGACTAGTAAACCAACACAGATTCAATGATTCACCTTGTTCAACTATTCCATCAGTCAACCACCACTCACTAACTTGCCACCAAACATGTCAATTACATGTCAATTACATGCATTTGTTGTTGTATCTTTTCATCACTATTACACAGATGACAATAATCAATTCATTACGATTTCACATCACCAAATGTCTCTAAGGCCTTCTGACCCAATCTGCAGTGTTTTTACATTTCGAAAAAGGTTGCACACCTATAAATCAATATTAAAAACCAAAAATATTGGGCAGATTTGTGAAAAACAGGTATTAACGCGGCTGTGTACTCTAGACATTGTTTCTTTCGCGAAATTGAGCTTTTTTTAAATGCATTTACTTTGTTATGTTTTAAATAAATACAAGGAAAGAAAATCCAGATTTGTTAACTCCAACTGCTCTATTTTATGGATTTTATTTCACTATTTCCGCAATTTAAAAGGAAAGAAAATCTTTGTTGTACCATCGGGGTATACGCGTAACGCATTTTTGTTGACGTGCAATTTGTTAACGCACAGATACGCTATGCATACGCAACGCTTATCTGCATGCGCGACGCATCTTATGGAAGCACTGATTTCATCAAAACCTAGCGGTCAAATGGCTCTGTTTTAGCTGATAAAATGTGAATTTTTTCAAGTTCTTTCTCCGGATTTAAACATCAAGATATGAATAGATTTCGCCCAAACTTCTCAAGGGGCTGTGGATTTACCCTATGTTCACGTAATGTAAGGTAGAAAAACGAAAACTGTCGCATTCTCCTGTGAGCTTCGATCAAAGTGCAAAATGTGACCACTTTAAACTTCAACGGCCTTTATTTCAATGTTCATTTTCTCGGTAAAATGATGATTTAGGTACACGATAACTCAATAAATACAGCATCTATAGGTAAGCAATTATGCTCATCATAAAAAGCATGATCGACTTAAGAAACGGTTTTCTCATTTTTTTATATTTTGGTCTCTTTCCGATTTTAGGCATCATTTTGTGCAAATAGGCGTTTGTGAATTTTAAAAAAGTTCATTTTGATGCATTATATGGTCAATATCTCAAAAAATAAGGCCAATATCAAAAAACTAAAAAAAACGTTTTTGGAATGGTGTCTCAAGATTAAGAAAAAAATAAAACGAAAATTTTTGGAAAGAGTGTTTTTTTGTTATGATGTACCGAACAAAAATTGCCAAAAACTCACTTTTTTTGATTTTTTTTCATAATTGTTGTTTTTACACCAAATCTGTATTTATATTAAAATTCATTGATGTATTGCCTTTATAAAAATGTATACTTTTATATGTCTTGCGTGAATAATTACAAAGTTATGGCACTTTTACTACATGCATGTCTAAGAGTACACAGCTGCCTTAAATATAGGTTTGAATCCATGCATCTGTCAAGATTTAGAAAGACTGTGTTTTTATTCAGATTTTTAAGGTATTTCTCAAGCTGCCAGTTTCTAGGTAAAATCGCAAGTGGTGCTATTCTGAAAATGGGATGAACAAAAATGATAGCCTTCGCAGTCCAGTAGTTCGAAAATTCAATGGTCACCAATATATTTTCTTTTGTTTGTTTACTTGCTTGTTTGTTTGTCTTTCAGGAAAATATTTCTTAAAAAAGTTGATTTGCTCCATAAGGTAGGTAAAGCCATTTGAATAGAGCCCATTTTGTACACAAAGTAATAGGGAAATTTATTACCTTACACATACAGCACCTATCAAAGGTCTTCCATCTAGGCAATTGTCTCAAGTGTCAATTGTACATGCCAATAATTGCAAAGTTAACTTTGTGTCAAGTGCCTCGCATATGCACCATATCGATTGTCTTAATAGAGACCATGGTAAGGCATTTGCCTTGTGAACACATGGGCCTGCTTGTTTCGGTTAAATTGGCGTGAAAAGAAAAAGCATCACATAAAGATGTGTCAATTTTGCCTCATGTGTCATGCCATGATGAGAAAGGTTGAAGACCAGGTGTTAGCTAGTCGCCCGTCCTTGCCCGTTTGCTCCTGAGACAGGCAAAATTAATGGCTGTGACATAAGTTAAAGTCTAAAAATAATGCTTGTTCTAAACTCAAAACAAGACTGGATTGATATGATAAATGAAGACTATAGCAATAAGATATTGACTGTCCCTCCAGAAGGAGCAATGGTCTGGTTCAGTGGCGTGCGCAGCACATTGAAAGTGGGGGGCCAGGTTGCTCAGTTCCCCCGAATGGAGTTTGATTAGGAGTGTAAGGTGCGGGCGTGGCGGGCGGAATGAGTGATTTCCCCGAATGACCAACAAAAGTTGGTCTGGTTTATGTTTTCAAGGTTAAATTTTAGACAGGCAGTTTGGTGAAAATGACAGGTACTTGTCAAATCCTAGCTAAGACCCTGTTGAAGACCTTTGATCAGTTCTGTAGCAAACCTGGCAGGCCATAGTTCATAGGTACAAGCACCTGCTCATAGTGCCAGCAAACTACACAATGATATGATGAATGGCTTTATAGGTAGTTGTCTCACTTCCCACATCAATCTACTGCACTTTGACTTAATTAATGACTGATCAAATGTGTTTACACTATGGACCACAATGGCCTCATCCCAATGGCATAGTTCAATAACCTCAATTAAACAATAAAAGTGTAAAATTTGACCTCAAGTTGCAGAGTATGAGTTTTTGTACTCAAATTTTCAAAGGTCATTCAATGAATGTACAATGTATACAGTGCACAACTTATAAGTTCCCCCTAATGCTTTTTGAAATAAATCGAAAATTATTTAACGAAATGTAAAATTGTAAAAAGTTATGGGTGACCTTATTTGTTTTACAAATCTGGGCCAATTTGTAGTGTCACACATCATTGCGTTTGGCCACAATGGTTCATTATGTAAAAAAAGAGGGCGTTTTAAAAGTTACACCTGAGTCCATAGGAGTGAATTGTCAAACAATACAGTATGTTAGGCCTGTCCATATGTTTGTAAAGAGATAACGTGGTGAAAGACAATTTCAGATGCAACTTATGAAAATCGTAATGTGTAAGTCAAATTTGTTTGGGAAACGAGCACGACATAATTTATTGAAACGCAATAACTTATCAGACATTTTTCGACGGGTTTGAACAGCCAGATTCACAATAGACATGTCCTGACGAACAGTCGTGACACGTCGACGAGGTGCTCTCGGCTGATTTGTCACCTCTCCTGTCAACTGAAATTTTGTTCTCAATTTTCGAATTGCATTAGGCGCAACCATACGACGAGCAATTTCTTTCACCGGTACATTTTCATCCAGCAAACCTATTGCTCTACCGCGAAGAAATTCGGGCAAACGCGGCATTATTAAAATGTGACATTTCACATGTGATGAACTACTGGCGATGTGGTCTGTTCTCACTGCAGTACATATCCCTTCCATCTCAGACATTTATCATTAAAAAGAAAAGAATAAAACACCTGCTTTGCTTTTCAAGAAGAAGGAGAATACCAAAGATTAAGTTTTCTTTTACAAACACATGAATATCCCTGGCCTACTGTATTGTTTGAGAATTGAGTCCTATGGACTCAGATGCAACTTTTAACACTGTTTAAAACGGTCTCCTTTTTTTAAATAATGAACCATTGTGACTGAACGCAATGACGTGTGGCGCTAAAATTTGGTCCACATGTGTAAAACAAATAAGGCTACCCATATCATTTTACAGGTTTGCATTTCGTCAAATAGTTTTCGATTTATTTTAAAAAATATGTAGGGGGGAACTTATAAGTTGTGCACCCTATATTTGGGGTTTAAGAACTGTGCCCTGGTAGATGAGCATGTTGTGGTTCCTAGTGTTACAGGAACTCTGGACCTTCATATAAAACACACATACACACACACATCACAATCGGTAATAATCACTTTCAATCATACCGGTATTTAACAGTGTTTCAGTCGATACATGATTAAGTCATTACACAAAGTAAACCTGGCCATAGTTCATAGGTACAAGCAGCTGCTGTGATAGTGTGAACACACCACACAATGATGAGATGACAAAATGATGGATGGCTTTATAGGTAGTCATCTCACTTCTCACATCAATCTATTGTACTGCACTTTGACTTAATGAATGAATGTTTACAGGAACTGTGATCCTTCATATAATACGTACACATACATTACAATTTTCAGGTGCAAATCGCAGAGAGGGAATTATGGACCTTCATATAAAACACACACGTTCACACCCCGGGGTGTGCGGGCATTCAAAGCAAGAACTAGTGATACACACATGTGTATTGTGTGTCTGTCCCGGCATTCAAAGCGAGGATAGTTTTATGAAACAACCCATTCCTCACTTTGTCTGTAAACGTGCATACAAAGTGAGATAATAGCCTATACCCCATACTCCTTATAGAAGAGTGTTATCCAATGCACATAGTCACAAAGCGAGGACTCAGATTTTGTCCTCACTTTGTCAATATGTCCTCACTTTGAATGTGGGAAACTATATCTTGTCCTCGATTTGAATGGCTCGGCGAATACATTACAACTTTCTGGTGCAAACAGTGGTCAGGTAACAGTGGACCTTCATATTAAACAAATACATACCCCCCCCCATCTTTCTGGTGCAAATAGCGGACAGAGAACTGTGGACCTTCATATAAGACAAACACGTACACACACATTACAATTTTCTGGTGCAAATTGTGGACAGGAAACTGTGGATCTTCATATAAAACAAACACATCAAAGTTTTCAGATTCACATTGCAGACTGGGAGCTGTGAATCTTCATATAATACACACACATGTAACACGCCTATCACAGTTTTCAGGTGCAAATCAAGAACTGTGGCCCTCCATATAAAACATGCATACATATGCACCACAACTTCCAGGTGTAAATCAGTAGTGTGGGCAGTTTATATCATAGCTACTCAACATAGCATGGATTTTGGTTTTGGTTAGCTTTTTGGGTTTTTTTTCACCACATTATTATATAAATGAAATTCCATAATACCCAACAACTGCAGACCAGTAATCCAAGAGGGGGGACATAGGGATCAAAGCACATTTATGGTGTTTTTCATCCATTACACGTGAAAAGATAATGTGGACCATCCATGATTAGACTAAGATCCACAGTAAAAACATGTCTGATGGTGATAACCTATGCACATACACACAAATGAACTAAAGTTTCAGCAACATATAATGTGTTACATTACACTAGCTTCCACAGAAGTACATCATTCCTTGCTCTGATTGACACACATGCCCTGTTAATGAGTGACATACGCCCGCAAAGGCTTTGATGAAAACCACTCTGCATCAATCGCTTCTTTGACACATAACTGGCCAATCAGATCACTGGTCTGTTGTTATGATTGTCAGATAGTTGAATCAGCCAATCAGAACCCCACTTCTGTGTTTACGCTGTGTAATGTGTATACTCTCAAAATGTAAACAAGTGCCGTTCTTCTCTGCCAGGAAGTGTAACGTTGCATGTTGCATGCCACATTATAAACAATAATGGATTCATAAGCCTACATCTAGAAACAGACCCCTTACAGATGATCATGCTTATACTACTAAAAGGTTTCCTCCCCTCTGGGTCTGCTACCTAACAAATTGAAATTGAATTGTAGCTACATATTCATTACTCAGCAATCATTTATATTAAGCATGAAAATGTAATCCTGTATTTTGTGAAACAATACTACAATTTACAGCATCAAGTGTTTATACCCGGCAATTATGCAAGTGCCACAGAATCGTGACATTTTCATGCTCAGATATTTATTTGTCCTATATGCCTTTAAGGAAATGTATTCACAGAATTTCAGAGCGCATTAATGAGAGTTCTTCTCCAATCAGGAAGTATTGCATTACAAATGATTGTGCTTTACAAAACATTTAACTAGCTCTCTGTTGTGTTGCAACTGGCTTTGTTATTAACTGCAATTCAATGGGTGTCACTTTGAATTTATATAATATGCACACACTACTTTCATATCACTTAATATAGACCTATTTGTGAACAATTTATACTCCAAACATCATACTGCTTATATGAACTGCTTCATACTTTTGTGTCGATGTAATGCCTGAGCAATATAAATATAGAAATGGAGTCTTGATTGAATCATTGAACCAATAGAATTATTTCATAAATATGGGACCTTATTTGCTGAAAAAAAGTGCCGCATTACATGACCCTGGTGTAATCCCATTCTTTAACTGATAATCAGGGATACATGCAGGTCTGTAACAAGCCCCATCATTCTAAGGGGGAAATGCAACAAAGAATTGTGTAGCTTTGTGTCATAGTTGGAGGGAAACACGCACAGAAAAAAAAACCTGATTTAACACAGATTTCGAGTATGAACAATTTATACTCCAAACATCATACTGCTTATATGAACTGCTTCAAACTTTTGTGTCGATGTAATGCCTGAGCAATATAAATATAGAAATGGAGTCTCAATTCTAGGAATAGTATCACTAAATTGTTAGCAAAGATACTAAAACTAAGTGAGAAATTGCACCATTAACATTTCATTGTACTGTTTTCATCTCATCACACGGGCGATGCAGAAGTTTCAAATGGGGCTGGAAGTCCTTCTTCCCCAATATCATCAAAATCCTCTCGAGTACAAAACCCTATGATAACTAACGTTGCTTGTCATCGCTTAACAGGAAATGCAGAAATTGTGTAGCTTTGTGTCATAGTTGGAGGGAAACTAGCACAGAAAAAAAACTGATTTAACACAGATTTCTCTGATATAACATTGATTTCCCTCATTTAACACTGATTTGCCTTTAGCTGTCTTGATTTTACCCCCTCCCCAAGTAGTCTGAACCAATTCACCCAACACTCTCTGGTTACATTGTTGGACACTTTTATTTGGAAGAGTAAAAGGACACTGGTACGTGCTACAATAACAAGTCACTGACTCTTCATTTTGACTATTTATGCTGGACCAGCTCACCAGCAAGGATTCAGCTTAGGGAACACACTAAACGACTCGATGAAGCCTTATGTAACTATATTCACTGCGCCCCTCCTACTCTCTCTACAATGATATGGAAGCGAGCAAAAATTAGATCAATAATAGATACGTAATCAACATTAACCCCCTCCCTCCCTCCCTTCATATCATCGATATTACCAAGTGAAAGTAAATTTCACATTATGTAAGAATGAAAACTTGTTTATCGATAGATGACAAACTTGAGAACAGGTGTTACGCTTTGAACAAAACAAGTAAAGTACCCTGAAGCTTGTGTGATTTTCAAATGAGTTCAAATTACACCTCATCAGCTTTGGAGAAAAACAAACAAGCAAGTTTTTCTTTTTGATCAAAATCAATACTGATGCAAATTGTTTCTTTCACTTGGTTACACATATCCATTAGTGTTACCATCATCATCATCATATAATTACCTGTAGTATGTGCCACTTGCACATTTTTTGATGCCTTTGATCATCTCCTGATGGGTTATGCGGAATTCCTTCCCAGGATGCAACAGTGTTGCCATGACAGCAGCTTTAGAGTGGGTGTGAATCACAGCCCCAGCACCTGTGATTTGAATTAAAAAGATGTGTTCTTTGTTTAGCCACCTGATGTTTTTTCCCCTGGGTTCTCCACATTATGATGTATGACTGTGTGACAATGAACAATACAGCCCAATGATGACACCAAGCATAATAATAAAGTAACACTAAGGGAAAGGATTAACAAATTGTCTTGTTGTTATTAACAGTCTCTGGTATTAATAAACAAGACTATAAATAAACACACTATGAGAAGGGTTGAGTGTCCGCTTAAATACATCAAATATTTTCAGTTGCCTATATCAAGAATTTGCAACGGTTGATGAGACTCTATGCATAATTATTTATAGTTAAACGGTTATGGTTATTCCAGGTCGATTTTATTCAGAGTGTATTGTAAATGAAATAGCGCCGAGACCCAAGTAAAATAATATAAAAAATGTTAAAGTGGGCTGGTTTCGAACTCGGGACCTAAATAGTGATTTTATTCAGAGTGTATTGTAAATGAAATAGCGCCGAGACCCAAGTAAAATAATATAAAAAATGTTAAAGTGGGCTGGTTTCGAACTCGGGACCTAAATAGTGAATCTACTATGCCATGAGAGTGTTGGTTCTGCATTCTTGCATTTATCAATAAGTACCTATTAAACACACCTCCGTGGATAGCTAAGCTATTATATTTTGTGAGTACATCACTTGAAATTAGACTAATGGCCTGTGGGACAAGAGTTTTTGCACCCAGATCCTAGCATTCCCCCCATGTAATACCAACCCGGTCCTGCCCATCCTGAACAATTTGGAACAATCCCTGTAAAAACAAATCTAGAAGATTAGGGATAATTAAAGCCATAATGCTCTATAACGACACCCTCAATCTTTCTTGAATTTCTACTTTATAGATTCCGGCTCCCCACTGCCCCCACCTCTGAAGAGTCTTGGCTATGTCACTGCTTTACACCAAAAATGAGTGCATGTAAGGATACATAGATGGAAAACAATTTTAAATGTTGAGGCCTCAGAATTCAGTATAAATCATCAACTTTTTAGAAAATAAACAATAAACAGATTTCAACCCAAAATGTTTGAACAACTTACACATGATACCAGTGCACATGAAAATGATAAAACTATTATCATTCTATAGAGATAAAAAATTTGGATTTAGGTTGAATACAAAATATGCACATACATTATAACCAAACCCATGTCCTCCTCCCTGTAGAGTGCACATCACTAAATAATGTCCGGTAAGGCATACCATCTCAATTCACTATGTTTTTACATTCTAAATACTGTGACATACCTATAAATCAACCAAAACTATTGGGTAAAAATCATGTGGCTTGAATCTACGCACTTGCCAAGTTTGAGAAATATTCTAGGTTTGTATTTCTCAGGCTGTCTGCTTCCTTATTAAATCAAGAGCGGTGTTATTCTGAAAATCGGGTGAACAAACTTAAGTCTTTGTGCTTCAGTCGTTTGAAAAATCAAAAGTCACCAATATATTTCTTTATCTTTGTTTACTTCTTTGTTTGTTCGTCTTTAAAGAATATATTACTTTCAAAAACTGAAACGCTTTGATTGGTAGGTAGGGAAACAATGAGTTAACATCAAGTTTAAATCTAAAGAATCAATAACAGAGTTAATTGAGGTCAATAAGGTTCTTCACATCTCCACAAGAAAACTTAATGTGTTGTGTGAAATTGCCTCCAATATGATTTAAAATTACTTAGGCTTCTAAATGAGGGCAGCATTTATTAATGCATGACAGTCTGATTAGAATTTAAAGTACACAGTGCTTTATACTCAGGTGGATGACTCTAGTACAAGACTATAGTTAGATTTTAGGATTAGGATTAGATTTCAGGTTACAATAAGGTTTATGTTTAGGGAATTTGGATTAGGGTTTGGTCTGAGAGGTTTAGTTAAGGGTTATGACTAGATTGACTACGGTTGGGTGGCAACTTCTAAATCCAAAGCCCAGGGGGGTACATAAGCTTGGTTTTGGTAGGCGTGTGCTGCTGAAAATTTAAAAATGGACCCATCAATATACCAAGTTTTCAAGAAATTTGGACCCATTGATATACCAAAAGTCAAAATTCTCGGCAGAATTTAACCCAAATTGTCTTAGTTTTTACAAATTTTGGCTACATAGAGGCAAAATTGGGCTAGAAAAATGGGTCATTGATGTAAAATAAAAAGGCCAAAAATGCTACCCATGTTTGCGGCAAGTCCCTGTATGGTCATTTGTACCGAGTACTCCCCAGTGGCGTACCGTGGCCGCCCCAACCCCGGGGGGCTGAAGAAGAAACAATTTTGTCGCCCCTTCCTTAACAGCTCGAAAAGGTTGACCCAATTTTTTTCACGGTCGTTTGAAAAAGTGAAGAGCAAAAAAAAAAAAAAAGGATTTTAGGTGATAGCGCCCTAAAAGCAACCTTTTTCCAAATTTTTTTATGCTTTTTCAATTTTTGCGCCCTTTTTCTTTGCTAATTAGTTTTGCCGCCCCTTCGATTTTGCCGCCCCTGTTTTTGCCGCCCCTTCTTCTTCTTCCGCCCCTTCGTTTTTGCCGCCCCTACTTTGACCCCGGGGCTGGCGCTCTAAAGCCCCCCCAAAATACGCGCATGCTCCCCGCCCCAGTTCTAAAACGGTTCCGATTACCCTTTTTGTAGAGGGTTGCTCTCATCTATGTCACTCATAATGTGACAATGACATGGTTTCTCATTATTGAATAAATACTTGTAATCATCTTGCCTGACTCACCTCTCATCCTATAGGCATTCATAAATAGCGGTGTACATTGACTCTGTTTGTATTTCTTCTCAGGCGGTGGACAATCTAGCTGCTTCCCATCTAGATTTGTAACAAACATATCCTCCGGCTGAAATGACATGACCATGTTATTCATTAGAGGACTTATTACCATAATTGGCTGAGTTTTTTAACGTTTTGATTTTTTGTCATGCAACATTTTCAAGTGCAATAAATGTCTACTGTGCTTAATCAATTTGTTATAAATATCATAAAATTATCACTTTTGATATAAAATTATAAATTAAAATTTGGTATGGATCACTATTCTAGCATGGGAAAATTAACACTGGCAAGATGCCATATGAAGCAAATTAGGCAGTTATTCAATTGAACAATAATTTGGAGCATTACTGGGTGCCATGAATTCTAACTCACATTTTGCAGGGACTGTCTTTTGGAATTTGCAGGAGAGCATTAAACGCTCTTCTGGAGCCTTCAAGAACAGCTGTTTAGAGCATTTACAAAATAATGTAATTTAAGGAGGGAATGGTCATTGCTCTTGCTATCCTCAAAAGGCAGTCCCTGATTTTGTGATAATTCCAGCATAGTAGAAACCACATGGCCACAACAATTAACCAAAATGTACCAGGACAATCTAACCAAAACTACTTAAGTATAAACAAAATAGCATTGAAATTATTGTAAAATATACGTTCTGGATCCGCCATTATATATACATACTTGTATGTTATCATCAAGTAACTTCTATTTTGGTTGTAATTTTCATATCAAGCTATGAGAAGTGGATATTAACACATATTTCAATTTTATTTCTGCAGCATCTCAAAATAGAAGTGTTAGTAAGTTTTTTGAAGTTCAAAAAGGTTCTACAAATCAAATCAAAATCAAAAATCTATTCTATATATAGCATTAGCAGTCATGTTAACTCAGTTGCCCTATCAATCACTGCGCTTTATTTATTTATATTTATTTTACTTACCGTAAGTGTTTTGTATATGTCTTGTCTGGTTTCCAACAGGATAATGGACCGGTATCCAGCCAGAATACATTTATGTTAATATTTTACTCAGTTATTATTAAATCTATATTGAAAGTAATGTCTAATAAATAATAATAGCAGCTAACACTGGTAAAAACACACATGCACCACTACATAATTAATCAAAAACAATATATCGCAATTATGTAAATGACCTAAGCAGAAAGAATACGAAAAGATTCTTTGATTGATGTTATTTTTACTCTGTCATTTCCCTCCATTTTGGCTTCCTTGATTCTCAGCATTATGTCTTTGACTTGAGTTTGTTGTCTTATTTCACTGTCACTTCCTTGGGTGCCCCATGCTAAAAAACATCAGGAGACATGCTCCTTACCAGATTTCAAAAAGATTTTTAAGTCTTACTTGAGTGACTCACCTGCATTCTCTCTTTCTGGACTCCAGAGGGCACTGTGTAGATTTCATCACTGGACACAAAATAACAAGAACTATCAGTCAGTATAAAATACAATTAATTAGAGGGTTGCAAACCTGACAATAATAATAATAGATATATGAACTACCATATCAAAAGTGCATATATTTCTTAAGGTCATAGTTCAAATAAATTCTTAAGCTAAGTGAGAGTGCATTTAGTATCATAATTTTAAGATAAATGAATCATCTTTAACCAATGAAGTTCTCATGAGCATAAACATGTGAAAATATCACAAATTTCATTGTTGTAAAAGACAATACTGGTATCTTACCCTGTTTTGATAGTCATAGCACCTCCAGTGCCAGTAAGCCAGCCAAGATGATAGAACATTGTACACAGTTCTGGTATAAGATGTCTGGGATGCTCCTATTATAAACAAGGATGTCAAAATTACATTGAAATTCAAATACAATTAATTGCATCGCTGTGTAGGAATGTCACACACTTGATTGAAATAGTTGACTTAGAAACCAGAGAACACTTTTTGTCCTTCTCTTCATCCTATCTTAAGCATGGATGGATGTCACCTTCTTCAAAAGGATGATCAGGTATGTGTCAAAAGCTTTGCAAGCTGCAATCCAATGTCTATGTTGCATAAAGCTATATCCATTGACCAAGCCATCTTCTTTGGTACGCTATTTGGCTCATCCATCAATGCATTTGTGCCACAAGGCTCAGTTCTTGGCCCACTCTTGTTCTCTATCTTCATGGATGACCTGGAGCAATGTGTGTATGTATGTACTGGTTGCTAATGATTCCACATTATTTGCACTGATTAGGCCTATCTGATACACTTTCGATTTGCAATTATAACTCATATGCTGCTCCTACCACCTTGATAGGATGCAGATGCAGATGATGGAAAATGTACTTTTGTAAGCAAATAATACAATGTATGTAAAGTAATGATGTTTTGTGTCTTTAAACTATTATAACATATTGCAAGCAACATTTTTTGCAAGCAACATGAATCACTAGGCAAACTGGTCGGACAAATGCCTTTCACCTAACGGGATGCAATCTTTATATTCATCTGTCTCATAACACTGTATTTTTTCTTCTTAATCAGCATGATTACTTTTTTCATATTTTTCTTCTTTTTCTTTTTCAGATGTATGCGAGGACACAAACCATGTCCATCCCTGCCTGAATCCATGCAGGCCTGAAAGATGTAGCATATATACTGTGCCAATAAGTATCCTTACACTTGGAAAAATAATCACAATTTCAAAACTGGACAATATTGGGGTAAATTTGTTTTTTAATAGATGCACTATCTAATCCTGCACATTATGACACCACATTGAATCCAATGTGACTTCAAGAAGCAAAGTTACAAGCATTTGATTAGACGAAGGTCCAGTTTTAAAAGTGACAAACTGACCTATTCAAAACTCCACACACTAGACATCTGGTTTGAGAGTGGTGAATGGCTGATTAATGCGTTTTGTGGCTTTAATTTAAAACAAAAGGAACAAAAGAAAACTGAAACAAAAGAACTGACAAATAAAATGAAAGTTATGAAAAGTACAGAGAAGTAAAAACTGAAATAAAAACTACTTTGAATAATGCTTCAATTGAAGAAACTATGTTGTCTCTTTGTTGCAGCTTGTTGGAATCTTTTTGCGCCTTGCATAGGCCAGTTTGTCACTTTTAAAACTGGACCTTCGTCTATTCAATTGCTTGTGGTGTCATAATGTGCAGGATTATATAGTGCATCTATTAAAAAAAACAAATTTATCCCAATATTGTCCAGTTTTGAAATTGTGATTATTTTTCCAAGTCTAAGGATACTTTATTGGCGCAGTATACATACTCTGGGTGTCTCTCCATCTCTCCCTATTTCTCTCCCTCTTGCATACATACCCCTACATATTACATGCATATGAAAATTGGTAATTTATTTAATATTAAATCATGATGCTCACAATGAACTTTTAACTGCTTCGAAAAACACTCTTGAGCATGCCCTCTGTACAGTCACATCTGAAAAAAATTGCCAATGTATAGAGGGCTCACTACATTTTTCTACAGCATGAAAACTCCCCATTCAAACGATAAAACAATTGCATATGTATGATACAAGTAAAGTTCAGCCTTTTTTACCATTAAAAGATGTCTCCAGCAATCACAACATTATGCCTTATATGTTAGGAAAATGAATATCTAACACAAATCACATGGTTTTATTTAAAACAAACTCATATTGACCATAAAACCAGCAGTGTCAGAACATGCGATATTCACAATTCCCGGGTACCAAAATTGTCTGGTGCTTAAAGATGACAGCGCCGGGCGCTAATTGAATAAGGTAATATTGAAACTTTGTTTCTACTATAGTGTGTCTCATGTCAAGTTGAGAGTATTGCCATGTTGGATATCGCTCAGGCAGACATGAATCAGTGTGCTTACGTGGCTGCATCGCCAGCGTATGGACAAATGGCCCTCCTACGTGTGTGTATACATGTATGCCCCGCAGAATTTTTTAAAAGGTTAGCACACACAACTCAAATCTGCTACTGCAAAATGCAACATGGGACATGACCAACTCTAATCACTCTATGAAGGATAACTTTTAGTACCATACCTCATCTAATTCATCAAATCGCATCTTCTTTTCCACAATAGCTGATTCCCCATCACCTTCTCCTTGATTTGCAGTTTTTCGTTTCATGTCTGGATGATTAATTTTATCAACCTTCTCACAGCTTCACAATCTAGCAAAAAAAGCATGAAGAATCAAAACAGTTAACAAAATCAAATAACATAACTAATGTCACAGAAAAGATAATGTTGGCATTCAGACGTTGAAGACTGGAATCAAGACACTTGTAGATGACCAACCGAAAGCTGGTAAACTCATCGACCAATTTCAAAGTGTGTTTTCAATTGAAGACCCAAATCTTCCTTCATTAATTGGGCCTTCATTTTGCAAAAGTTTCTCACTTCCGAGGGGGGCACATCCCCCCTCAGACACCCTCCTGCGTCGCGCAAGCGCGACGAGATGGCCGCATGGATTTTTACATCAACCTGACTGGCCCCCACTTTCAAAATTGTTCCGCTGCCTCTGGTAGAGTGTGGAACTATAAGTGCTTCAGTCATTCAATCATCGCCAATTTTCAAATGTATTAAAACAATTCTTTGTGATAATTTTGAAGTTTAATTAATGATACCAAAATTTATTTTGATAACTTATCTGTATCTTCAGAACAAAGTTTGCTCATTTTTAAGAGGTTAACCATGCTAACAATTAGCCAATGTGTCATTTGACCAACTTTCTTGGGTGCTATATCCCCGGGGCTATATCCGTTGTAATCAGCATCAATTTTTTTACTTCCAAATTTCCATTGCTTTACATGGTGTCATGCTTCACTGAGTCTGCCACGTTTTGAGATAGCTCCACATTTTATCCTCATATCCATCGTCAGTTATCAGTGGCCTGGATTGAGGATAGACTTTTCGATCAACCTTTCAAGCTTTAGTTCTGTAACATACCTACATTTAACATGGTTTTTAAAATCATTTTTAAGCTTACTTCACACGACTTACTTCCTTATTTATGACAGTATGAGTATGTGCCGCAACAGGGAAATAAAACTTCTGTTAAGCTGCTGTGACAGTCACGGGAAAGTGATTCGAATCTAAATCACAAATCTAAATAACAATCTAATTCACCAGAGTGAATTCATACGATTTCATCAGCAACAACGTGGACAGTCCGGCTGTTGCAGAAGTTGTTATTTATTTCCACAGCATGTCGTACAGCGATATCAAAATTGCGCATGCGTTAACCAATCATTTTCTTTCTTGCAGCCTGTCTCCAATCGATATTTAAAAAAAAAAACAGCTATCTTCGGTAGATAGCAATTTTAATAAATTAATTTTAATTAATACATTAATTTTTTTAATTAATAAATTTTAATTACCAATTTAAGCAAAATAAACTTTTGTGAATGAATCGTTTATTGTCTGTTAGTAAATAGTTGTTCTGTGTTTAACGTCATTCAAAATATCAACCCTTTTACGGGGTCAATTTTTCGTGGCTATTCGTGGTTAAATCAAAACCACTATCGGGGTCATTTTCAGTTGTTGACATCATATTAAATGGACCCCTAAAAGGGTCATATTTAAATAACCCCAAATATAGTCATTTTTCGACCCACGTTCCGGCGGGGTCATTTCTAACTGGGACCCCTGAAGCTGAATGTAGTCATTTCAACAATGTTAGGGATAATTTTCTAATCATGACCCCTGATACTAATAGGGTTATTTTTCAACTGCCTCTATTAGGGGTTAAATCATTTTTTGACCCTAAATGTACCGTAGTCATTTTTAACTACAATTTGGTTCAAATTATTCACTTGATCACCGTGGTCACTTCTGGGCAGACCTGCTTCGTTGACCCTGAAAATGGGGTCAAAATGACAACATTAGGGTCATTTTTGACTACCTATTAGCCTCCTATTTCTACTTAGTATGTAGGATGCAATCGGATTTAATGCCATTTGTATTTATTTATCAGCTACCTTCTGAACTTCACATCGCAGATAGTAAAAATTCTTCTTTTTCCGAATCCCTTGAACTTGAAGAATAGTTTGCCTCCATTTTTACGAAAATCGGAGCAACTTTTTTCACACCTGTAGCCTACAACATGCATGGTAACTATTTATGATCCTTAGGCCTATGCAAATAATTTGGTACGTTATTTAATTTGGAGCATGTTTAATGCCCATGATCCTGTAGTTACACGAACTTGCCGCTTGAAGCTATAAAGCTGGTTTCATACTACCCTGCCGCTTGCCGCTGAGCGGCGTGGCGCACGCGCATTGCAGACAAACGGACACAATCAAGACTTGCCATTGGTTTAAACGCCTTACATAGGGGGTGGTCTTACTTTGTGCAGCAAAATTGTCTATTTTGTTCAACTTTGTAATTATATTGTATACGTGTCCGTCATTATATTTTTCCGTCGTTGAATACTTTCAAACTGTTGTTTTTGATAATACATTACAAATTCTGAATCATTGGAATCCCCCCATGCGTAATAATTTTGCTATTCAATTGAAAGGGCATTTCGTGATCCACAGCTTCATCTCCCCCCTTTTCTCCAAAAAAGTTGAGATTTTTATACTGGAAACCTCTGACTACATAGGCTAATGTTTATAATTATACCAAAATTTCTTGCAGATCATATTCGTTTTGTAAAAATATCGTCAAATTTTAATTTCGTTCTGGTATGGAGCAGTGTAATACACATAATCATGTGTAACTCGCAAACGCAAAATCGGAATCAGCTGCAATTTTGGGTATAAGCTTTTTTCGTGGATATCTATTGGAAAATGTCATAAAATGAGGATGCTAGGATCACGAAATCCTCCTTTAATACTCTTGATGATATTTATCTGCAGAGTTCCTATCCTTTTCTGTATACATTGTAGTGGTTAATGCATGAGGATTTGGTCGGGCTTGCTGATGGTCTTGGTCGTGCCCATGGCCACGTGTATATTTATAAAAACGCATTTATAAGTGTAGTCGACGCATACTGTTAAATAAGCTCATATTTCCAGTCTAGTATTTATTAATATGACTAAGCCTTTCTCTGGAAACTGTTTTGGAGAGAATAAATTGGAATATCCGTGATGTATTTATTATCATTAATATATAATATAAATAATAGGGGTGCAAGAATTTACCCTTGGGTACACCATCAAGTTATATTTTAATTCTTGAGCTTCAACAACTTAATAACATAATTATTATCTAGAAAGCAAAATTATACTTCTTGATTTTTTTTTCAGATATTGGTGTAATATCATCGTTAAGGACAACTTGTTGTTTCTAAGAATATTTTACACGATTGGTCACGCGATGTAACTAATAAACGTACATGTCGACCAAATGGCTCGTTAGACAACTATTCTCATTTTTTCTGCCATAACTACAATGGCTACATAGATTTTGAAAGTGCATATGACTCTGTTTTTAATGTCATTTTTGAGCGCAAACCTATAGCTAGCTATAGCTCAGTGAAGGTACACACCTGGTTCTCGAATACCGGTATGTCAAATTAACGGTATTGTTTTATAAAATACTATAAAATGTCTTGGAAAATATTTCATAAAAATTAATGTTAATGAGAAAAGAAATTGTTTGGAGTTATTTAGACGGGTAGGTTTTATTAAAAATATAAATCCATTTAATTTGCATGCCATACAGCTCGATAAAAGTACGCACCTGGCTCTTTATGTATTATGTTTTAAAACATTTGAATGTATAAACATGATAAACGAGGGGAAAAAAGCACATTGTGTGCCTACAATTTCACATGATCACAATCTTTCTAAAATAGATTTATTTAGAGGGGTAGTTTTTCATTTAAAACGTCAATCCATTTAATTTACGTTATATATCTAGCTCGATGAAAATACACAGCTGGTTTACTTATATTAATTTAAGGGTGGGTTATCTTTGAAAAAGTCAAGCCATCATTTCATTAAAAAATTTTTACCTAGCTGCAGCTCAATTAAAGTACACAGCTGGTTTTATGTTTAAAACTTGTAATCATAACACAAAAACGCATACTAACTCTGCAACGTGGTGCCTACATTGTCTTAAAATGTCAGACAGTGGTATAAAATATGCGTATACATTAGGGTGGGGCGAAAAACACCTTTTTTTCTCGGATCGACTTGGAACTCTCTGAGAATTTTACTGGGTACATACTAGTATTGTGCTGAAATATCAGTAAGATCGAAGCATGTTTCACCCAGGCAGTAGATTTTCACAAAATCCCTACTTTTTTGCTATTTCTTACTGTATACATAGAGAAATCAGTAGAAACAATCTGGGAAAAGTAGGCATTCAGATGCCATCCTAACCAATATTAAATGAACAGTTCGGGTAGTTTGTTTGGACTGTGACCCTCTAGAACATCACCAAATAGCAAGCAGTCTCCAATTGGTTACCATTATTTTTGCTAAAGACACGTATGTAAGTTAAATATTAATGATATTTGAGTTGCTATATTAAGGGGTAGGGGTAGCATTATGAGCATTTCCCCAGTTCTACTCAGTCAAATTTCCCAAATGTGGTATTGCTGCATAGATATGAACTGCAGCATTGCCAAAAATAAATGATATATTTTTGGCTATCCATGTTTTGACCAGAGGTCAAATGGTCACACAGCCTTGAAAATTACTACAAATCAGGCGTCACATGACCCTTTAACCCCTGGTTAAGTCAGAGCTGCTCTAAAATCATATCTCATGTATTTGTTTGTACTTTTGCAGTTCATATCTACACAGCAAGACCAAGATTGTGAAATTTGACTCAGTAGAACTGGGGAAATGCTCCATAATGCTACCCCTTAACTAAATACATGTCTTTAGCAAAAAATAATGGTAACCAATTGGAGACTGCTTGCTATTTGCTGATGTTCTGGAGGGTCAAAACAAACTACCCAAATTGTTTAATATTGGCTATGATGTCATCTCAATGCCTAATTTTCCCAGGTTGTTTCTACTGATTTCTCTATTATAGAGTTATACAGTAAGAAATAGCAAATAAGTAGGGATTTTGTGAAAATCTACTGCCTGGGCGAAACATGCTCCGATCTTACTGATATTTTAGCACAATAGTAGTATGTACCCTAGTAAAATTCTCCGAGAGTTCCAAGTCAATCCGAGAAAAAAAGTGTTTTTCGCCCCACCCTAATATACATTGTTTAAGATTAAACACATTGTTTAAGATTAGACACATTGTTTAAGATTAGACACATTGTTTAAGATTAGACACATTGTTTAAGATTAAACACATTGTTTAAGATTAAACACATTGTTTAAGATTAAACACATTGTTTAAGATTAAACACATTGTTTAAGATTAAACACATTGTTTAAGATTAAACACATTGTTTAAGATTAAACACATTGTTTAAGATTAAACACATTGTTTAAGTTTAAACACATTGTTTAAGATTAAACACATTGTTTAAGATTAAACACATTGTTTAAGATTAAACACATTGTTTAAGATTAAACACATTGTTTAAGATTAAACACATTGTTTATAAATTAAATGTCTATATACTTATAGTACGTAACTTATAATACTAAGATGTTCAGTTCATAAACATGCAAAAAAAAAGCAAAATATTTGTTGTGTTTATCATTTAGGGCTTCGGAGCCTGTTTAAAGTGTTTTAATATTTATTTATTTATTTATATTTATATTTAATAAGGCGATAAAATATATTTTCTAAAAAGTCAAGAACCCAAACTATGGTATATCTTAAAAGAGATTAAAATATTTAATTTCCAACTTGGAAATTTCATAGTTATTACCAACTTGTAAAACCTTATTAATAGATACTAACAATTATGCATTCCAACCACCCTTTGATCCAGGCCCGTACGCAGGATTTCATTTGGGGGATGCTGATTTTGAAAAGGTAGACGTTTTTTCCAGGGGGCAGGGCAATTTTGTGAAAAGTGGATTTTCTTCCCAAAATTTGGACTTTTTTGTCAAAAAAGTGTAAAAAGGCTTTCAATATAAAAGCTGTAAATGCAACATTTAAAAAGAAACGTGTCGAAAACAGATGTAAAATTAAAATTAAAATTTCAAATTCTAATAACTATTTAAAAAAATTCGGTACTTAATAGTTTCATGATGAAATTAAGTGAGTTTTACTTATTTCACGTATTCTTTTTTTTATTATTATTAATGTAATGGAATATACTTCTAAATATTCCGGAGTCATATTAACCTTTCGGAGTCTGTTTCGGAACGTCATAGTTAATTCATCCCTCTACACCGTACTCCGCCAGAATTTTTGAATGGTCCGTAATCATAGCTTCAAATTCTGCTAGCTTTGCTTCATTGATAGCTAGGCTATAATTATGAACTACAGGGTGTCCCCCAAAAAAGAGGCCCCTCATTGCCCCCTCTTTTTCGCCTATTTCTGAAAAGTTGATAAAATATTTTTTGATATGTAAAGAAACCTTCAATTGTTAGCTTTAATAAACCAAAACAATTATTTCAATCGGCTCACAACTTTTGAAGATATGCCCTTTTAAAGACAAGTACCCGTTTTTCACTCTGTCCACGGATAGCAAACAGAGTGGTTGGGATGGGTCTTGCTGTGGAGTGGCCTGCAAGATCATCAGACCTCACACCACTTGATTTCTTCATTTGTGTCAAAATCCAAGATCGTTGCAAACGTATTACTGCTATATTCGCAAGTATCCAGCGCACAAGGTTGGTACACAACGCAATTGATGCAATGAGGACTAGGGCTGAAACCTGTATTCGTCAAGGAGGGAACCAGGTAGAGGGCAGAGCAGCACAGTAAACTCACTTCAAAAGAACCAAAGACAAACTAAACAGCCCTTTTCAGGGCTACTTTTTATTCCAAAAAGATAAATGACTTATGTTGTCAATAAAAGAAAGAAAGAAACAATAAAGTAAGAAAGTAAGAAACATAATAAAACAAAAAGGCATAAAATAACCGAGAAAAACATAAGTAATTGCAAGTATAGCAAAAGAAGTCCCATCCCACATCAATTTCACCCAAATTAATGACACTTAACAAAATCCATAACCCATAAGCCCACCGGTAAAGCCCATTCCCTAAAATAAAGTTGTTATTTTATAAAGTTATTATCGAGGAATGTTTCATATTCATGCATGGTTTATGCACTTTTCGATCTTTGAAGTAGCCAAACCTCCTCCGTGGACAGAGTGAAAAACGGATACATTTCTTTAAAAGGGCATATCTTCAAAAGTTATGAGCCGATTGAAATCATTGTTTCGGTTTATTAAAGCGAACGAGTAAAGGCTTCTTTACATACCAACATATACTTGATCAACTTTTCTAAAATAGGAGAAAAAGAGGGTGCAATGAGGGGCCTCTTTTTTTGGGACACCCTGTATATAACTAATTTAGTTTCCCGCCTGAATTAGGTCAAACAAGAAGAGTCCTTAAAAAGGACAACGTTCCGCTAATGGCCTACTGGTATTGAAAATAAATAAGTCTTCTCTTTCTTGACTCATGGCAGTGAATTTCAATCATTTTGTAATATAATATACATTACTCCAGTCCATCCAGTACTATACAAGAACACTTTGATGCAAAGCATCAGTGGAGGGCGCTAACTAACTATATCTATTATATATACAGGTTAGTCTTTGTCAAAGACCTCGCGATCCTAGGGGGCGAGCGGCGAAGCCACGAGCTGAGCGCCGAAGGCGCGACAGAGCGGCGAAGCCGCGGAATATTATAGGTGGCGCTCCCACTACGGTGGTCCAGGCAGAGCCTTGCTGAAAGGCTATATATAATATATAGATCGCAATAATATGAGAAAGTTTGTATGATGATGATGAGTATTTTTAAAATCACATGAAATATTTTGTTTCATTTGCTGCTGTGTGTGTGCAGCATTAGTTGTGGAGAGTCACTGATTATTATTCCGAGAAATGAAACTATTGGAACCAGTGCTTGGCTCTGTTTTCTAAGTAGTTTTAAAATGGTTGGTTTCCTTTTACATTTACTCATGTTAAACTATGCACACATGGTATAACACGCAGTTTGCACTCCCAATTGAGCCCAGTTTTCAACTTGCTCTCCTATTAAATTGACAAAAGACAGGTGAACAGATTCTCACCTTTCAGGTTTGCAAATGTATTTAATGTATGCTATCTATGTCAACAATAGCCCAACAATTTCCCAACAAATGCTCTATGAGTGCAATATCTATAGCCATAGTGATAGAAAGGCATTCATCTAATCATGTGCAAAATTGTATTTTTCACATTTTAATTGTAACTATCACATTATCCTTATGCAAGTTATGTTACTAATATGATATCATTATTTTGTACAACATATTATTAGATCTTCAGTTAGTATTGCATTTTGTAAATAATACATCAACATTAATAAACAACTTTTTTAACTGGAGTATTTTCAATGTATTGCTGTCTTCACTTCAAAATAACTTGACACACTAAGGCGTTGAGTGAGTTTTGCCTGTAAGGTCATCAAGTTCAATGAATTGGGCTAGGTTCACTAGCTGACATATAGATTTAACACACTTGTTTGTTATACTAGTTAGTTACAATTATTACGCCCAGTGCATCGCCGGCAAAGACGGTTTACTCCTGCAGAATTATGTTTCAACACCTGAAGTAGTTCGATAAAATCAGCCAAATTATACCCATGTTAATCGTTTCACACAAGCAGAAATGATTCATTGTGTACTTATGTAGTATTTTTCAATTCATTAATACATTTCTTCAACAACGTTTCAAAGAAACCAGCAGTTTTAAACTAGTTAGAAAACTGAGCCAATCACTGACTCAATAGTTTCATTTCTTGGATGCAAGGTCAGCAACTCTTCACAACTTACACTGCACACACAGTACACCTTTTCAAATAGCTAATAACATATACATCTCTGTGCAAGAAACTGAGTAATATTTTAGATGGTCTCTTCACTGATCTAGGTTGTTATGATTCCTAACTTTTCAAATGCTAGAAATATTTTAAGGTACTGTTCAGGAGGGTAGGGTGTAAGTGAACCAACAGTTCCTGCGGAACAAAAACTAAAGTAGGGCCTATGAGTGACTTTCAAAACGTAAGTTTCAATAAACAGAGGTAGTGGAGCGGGGGCATCAGTCGTTTCGTACTACTTGACCGTTATGACCGAAGGGAATTAATTCTGGATCCTGAGTATAGGCCCCAACGGGCTGGAAGTTGCCTGGTTTGTCAACCCTTGCATCTCTTTTGAAGGAACATACTGCAGTTACTGTCCGTTTTCCTATACACAATACACAGTGCTCTCACCATTGACGCGTGACCTTTACAAATGATGTATGTTGGAAGAATGGACACTTGCCTAGTTAACATCACTGTGTGAAAAATAACCAGCCAATATTTTATTTATTCTCCAAAACTTCTAGCAAATATATTTCTCTAACATGACCTAAAATTACAGCTAGGTTAGATGTTCAGAAATGGTCGCACTTTTGTAAAATATGAGTGAGGGCAAGGCATAGCTAGCCAACTCCCCGTGTTAATTGAATGGAGATTTGACCGAAAATATTGGTATCGGACCGCTCACTTCTGAAGGATGTCACAAAAAAACGGTAAAAGCTACATTTAAACTATTCTAAATAGGTTCTAGAAAATATAGTTTTGTAACATGTCCTAAATTTTTAGCTAATTTAGATGTTTGGAGAGGGTCGCACTTTTGTGTTTTAGGAAGGATATGTAAACGACAGATAACACCAAAAATATGAAGAAATTATTTCCAAACCGTGTTAAGTCAACAATCATTATGTTGCTCATTTTGAAGAATGCTGGTTAACAAAAAGCAGGTCTTTGTCTCATTTCGTGAACAAAGATACACATACCATTGTTTCCTTTCGTTTCCTTTATAATCGGTTACCCAACTGAAGCTATCATACCAGCTTTATTGCGATGTCGCACATTGAAAACAGACACTTGTGCACAACCAGAGAAGATCTGATTTAATCAGTTGAGCTGCTTCAATGAGTGTTATCTTGGTTTAATAGCTTTTAATGGGGTTTAAGTCCTGCAAAGGTCGAGATGAATTCTACTGTAGACATGACTGCATCATGATAGGTGCTTGCTCCTTGGAGCCTTGCGACCTGCTGCTAGGCGGACGACTATGGACGTTTATGGCAAGCTAAGCGGCTCAGAACGTGGGACTAGCTACGCGCAGCTTCTTTCTCGTTACGTGCAGCTTATTAACCAATCAGATTCGCGGTTTTAAACACGTGGAGCTGATGTAAACATCCTCTCTCACAAATATTACGTTGTTCATTTTTGGAAATGAAAATATCTGTAGTATATCAGCAAAAAATGGTATAGGTGCTATTAAAGTAATATCTGAACAGAATGATGATTGTTCTATATTTAGGGGCTATCATTTTCTTCGGAAGGGGTCTCAAATATAGGGGTCATATTTTTTGGCAAGCAAAATAAGGGGAGGGGTCATAAATTGATAATAACAAAATGTAGGGAGTCATAAGATGTGTTTATTGTATTCAAAAAGACTGATTTCAATACAATTTTAGCCTGTCTAGGGGGTAAGGTGTATCGGTGGTGGAAGCCGGGGTCAGTTAGGGCCGCAATTTTATTGACGCCGACTTTTTGTAAATTTAGGAACCCCCCCGAAGAAAATGATGACCCATTACTCTCTCCATATTTACACAGTGGCATGTGATATCCCCGGTGATATCGCTTTCCCTGCAATATCTTTACACAGCGCTTTACATCAGTAGTAGTTGTTGTTTGACCTTCATATCCCCTGCACGGCTAATACAGAACACGGTGTAAACTTGGAAATACTAAATAAATATGCTTTGTGTCATTTTAGCCAGGCATTAGCAACATGTTGATTTGTTGACGTTGATTTGTTGATGCGCCAGTCTGGCTGCACTACTCTTTTGCTCTCCCAACTTTTTATATTTTGGGCTGTTTCTACTGTGCTTTTTGTCTTCTACCATACACCATTGGAAAGATTAAACTGTCGTGATCAAACTGATCTACTTTATTTGGTCTATTTTGTATGAATTTTGATGAATTTTGATGAAATTCATATTTTCTGTGGTTTGTGATAACATACATCATTCACATTGCACTGGAATCCATAGTTTTCTACTTCATTAGTTCATAGACACTTGGTTGCACATGGCATGCTTAGCATTGTGGATTGTTTATATCACCATTTTGGTTCAAGGGGACTTGATCATCATGCCTCCATTGATTTCCTACTCCAGATTGGATTTATTGGGATTGATGCCAGAAAAGTGTCAATTACCCCTTTCAACTTATGAAACTTTGAAAGTTTGAAGGAGCTCAACATTTGTGGTGTTCAGCGGACTCAGCGTGGTTGCAGTGGTGGTAGATCTAATCACTTCACGCCCAACAAGCTACCAACTGTTGCAAGTGATAATCCACCTGTACTCAACAGCACAAAATCAGCACCCAGTAGAAATGAAAATCTAAACTTGAGCCTATGGAATGCCCAGTCCGTGGGTAATAAATCAAATGACATTTGTGAGTATGTAATCACCCATGATATAGATATACTGTGTCTTACAGAGACTTGGATGAAACCAGATGACCCTGTCATTATCAGGGAAATGTCACCTCCTGGTTACACTTTTATAAATACTCCTCGTGTTTATGCATCTGGTGACACTCATGGCGGAATTGGGATCCTCTTTAAACAACAAATTGGACTCTGTCATCTTACGAACATTGACATACCTACATTCACAACATTTGAATATACTGTTGTGTCCAACATGTCTCGCTCATTTTACATCATCATTGTATATAGACCATCGCCATCTGCTGTCAATAAGTTCAAATTGTCATCTTTCCTTCTTGAAATAGAGGATTTCATTGACTGTGTGAACTTACTGCCTGGCAAAGTCCTACTTGTTGGAGATTGGAATGTGCACTTTGATTTGCCTACCAAGAGTGATGTTAAACGTGTGTCTACTTGCCTGTCATCAGTTGGCATGAGTCAACATGTGACCGAGCCAACACATAGGAGTGGCCATATCCTTGACGTTGTTGTAACCAGAGTTTCTGACAACTTAATTCATGATATCTGTGTTGATTGTGTCACTTTCACCATAGATCACTTTATGGTTAACTGCTCCATTAACTTATCCAAACAGCGCCCATCTAAAACTGTTCGGACCTTTCGCAGATATAGAAGCATTGATCATCAACGCTTCTCAGAAGATCTTTCTATGAAAATGCTGGCTATCTCGCAGAAGTGTTATTCCAATGTTGACGATTTGTTCAATGAATATAACCGCTCTTGCCTAGAAGTTCTTGACAGCCATGCTCCGTCAATAACAAGGAGGTCAAGTATGTCACACCAACCGGGTTGGTTTGGTGATAAAGTTAATGAAGCCATTAGAGAACGCAGGCGCTGTGAGCGGAAATGGAGGAAGTCTCGGTCATCTATTCATCGTGAAGAATTCCTCACCTCAAAACAGACTGTCAAGGACCTTGTAGCTGAATCAAAAACTGAGTATTATAAGAACAAATTTGAGACGTCTTGTAGTGTTAAGGACATGTACAATGTTGTTAACGAGCTCCTCAACAAGGACGCAAATCCTATCCCTGATACAGAGAATCCTGTTGATCTTGCAAATGCTTTTGGTAAATATTTTATTGGCAAGGTCAACAAGATCAGGGACGAGGTTGACAAATCTGTGGTTAATGATGATGTGAATGTTTTAATATCTCATCTGGTAGTGTAAGTGCTAACATTGCATTCAATCATTTTACCCATGTGTCAGATGACGAGTTGTTACAGGTTATAACAAAGTGTCCAAACAAACAGTGTGTTCTGGATGTTCTCCCCACATGGCTCATAAAACAACATGTAAATATCTTGCTCCCTACACTCACAAACATTGTGAATATGTCTTTGTCCACAGGAACCTTCCCAGAAGATCTGCACAGAGCGGTCATTACTCCTGTATTGAAAAAGCCATCGCTCAATAAAAATGAACTTAAGAATTACCGCCCCGTTGCCAATCTCCAGTTAACATCTAAGATCATTGAAAAATGTGCTGTTTCCCAACTGAAAAATCATATTGATGAACATGATCTTGCTGAGCCAATGCAATCGGCATACAGGACCCATCACAGCACTGAGACGGCTCTTGCCCGTGTTCACAATGATTTTTCCCATGCCCTGGACAGTCAACAGGCTGTTCTCCTCATTATGCTCGACCTCTCTGCAGCGTTCGACACTGTCGATCGTAAAATTCTGCTGCAGAGGGGCGCTGATGAGTTTGGTATCACTGGTGTTGCACAACAGTGGCTCTCATCCTATCTCGAGAATAGATCATGCCGTGTTGCTGTAAGCGGTGCATATTCAAATGACATCTTGCTTCAGCATGGCCTACCTCAAGGGTCGGTTATTGGACCACTTGGGTTTGTTCTATACACTCACAATGTTGGTCGCATCATTCGCCATCACCATCTGATGTACCATGTATATGCTGACGATATACAAATATATTTACCCGTTGATCCTACAATTCCTGGTAATATTTCATGTGCTATTTTCAAGATTTCTCAATGTGTAAGGGATAACAAACAAACTTAAGTTAAATCCCGATAAAACAGAGTTTTTTTGTTATGTCATCTTCTCATCATAAATCCCGGTTGCAGGATGTCACCTTCAATATTGGTGATGATATCATTCCACAATCATCCAATGTGCGAAACTTGGGTTTTATTTTTGATAACCAATTGAATATGGACAAACATGTAACTAACCTGAGCCAAACCATAAACTGGCAAATACGCAATCTGTACAGAATCCGGAAGTATATCGATCAAGACACCTGTGCCAATATTGTCAGAGCCATGATTTTATCCCGCCTGGACTACTGTAATGTTTTGTTCAACAATATTGCGCAAAAGGATATTGATCGATTACAACGGCTCCAGAATAAATGTGCCCGCTTAGTCTTCTTGTCGCCGAGACGCACTTCCATCAGTCCCCTGTTGAAAGAACTCCATTGGCTTCGTATAAAGGAACGCATTACTTTCAAAACTCTGCTTTATATATACAAGTCACTGAATGGGCTGTGTCCCCGGTATATCGATGAGTGCCTAACTGTTAAACATCCTCATGAGGGCTCAGTCACCACACGTTCGGACCACGGTCTCAATCTTCGTGTACCAAGGACGAACAAGGGTGCCGGGGACAGGGCCTTTTCAGTGGTTGCTCCTTACAAATGGAACTCAATCCCCCTAAATATCCGCAGTGCCCAAACTGTCACCGGGTTCAAATCCCTTCTGAAAACATACCTTTTCTCATGATGTTGCTTTTGTTTGTTTTGTTTTGTTTTCTGTGTTTCTGCGCTTTGTATCCTCTGGCATTAGGCATTGATACCTAGCACTATACTACGCGCAGCTAACGACCCAACCACGTGATTAAATTTGACTATTTTGATTGGTCAAACAGCTGCTTGTAACGAGAAAGAAGCTACTCGTAGCAGTTCCACGCTTTTGGGCCCCTTGGCTTGCCACATCTTCTGGCTGCTTCTGCATAGCTTGGAGTTCTTGCTGGCTCTGGAATGATGCTTCTAACTAGAAGTTTGCCACATAATATTTTTACAATAACATTTTGACAACATTAGTATCACGTTGTTGTTGTTTTCTTGAATGTTTTTTTTTATAAAATGCCCGCTATTTAAATGTTATTAATATTATAACGAAAACCAAAACACATTTTAACACGTTTAAGGGTTTTGATAGGGGCAAACTAAAAGTGCTGGTACATGGAGAGGGTACTACCCCAAATCACAGCGCCAGGTAATGGCCAGGGCACGTTTGTATTAATTTTGTGTTTGTTTTAAATTTTGGGGCGTTTTCCCCAAATTTGATATTTTGGGGAATTTTTCAAGAAAGCGATATGCCATAGACAAATCTACGGGCACATATTTTGTTATTGTTGATACTTGATACAGATCTCTCCAGCATACCTATACGTTACCATTCGTTTTAGTGATATTGTGACTGCATTGTGACGTTTTCAATGATGTTTTAAGCTTACCGTGTAATTAACGCTGATATCTGGTGACTCTCCTTTAAATATTTATGTCGGATGGTCGGCAATGGCAAACAACAGAATGTCAAGTAGATTGGATACTGGATAGGTGCAAATGTCGTATTCCCGGGGTCGTATTCCTCAGTTTGCAGTCAGATCAGATTGTACTTCTAAATGCCGGCAGAGATCATAATACAATGAGATGATACACTCTGTACACACGGCCTATACCGATAATGAGGACATCATAAATTAATAATTAATCAATTATCCATGACGTCATGGACGTGTTGAACCAATCACATAACGTGGTGGCGCACAGCAAAACCACCATGCCTGTCGAGACCAACTGCTCCATAACAATTCAGACTTGCAAACAGACCACAAACTTCCTTAACAAGAGAGAAAAGCAAATTAAAGCCTCGGAGAAACAACTTCTGGCCAGAGAATAAGAAATTGCCCTCAAAGGAAATCAATTTGCAAGACTGAAAGCTTACAATTCAACTCTTGAAGAACAACAACCTTCTCAAATCCCAGTTGTTATCTGTCAAGAAGAGCGACATAAACCAAGATAAACGCCTTCATCAGAATCAAGGTCACACTGCAACTACCAGTCAATGGATCCGTAAATGAAGAGCTATGAAGGATCTGAATACAGAGAATTGTCTGCCGAGGAAAATTATACCGCCTCAGATAGATGCATACCCTACCAGCAAAGATACACTTCTACCACAAATCAACTTTTAAATGATAGAATTCAACATCTGGAGATTGAATTATTGCAAAATAGAATGATGAACCTGGAGCTGCAGTTGAGACTCAATAATAATTCGTGCTAGCTTCTATCACCTGTAAAGAAACATCATTGCGAGGCTCTAAATGATACGAATCTAGAAACACCTTCATCTCTCCAGGTAACTCAGTTCCAGCAAAACTCAAGATAGCAAGAAAGGAAAAACTGTCATGTTATTCTCAAATTATTCCATCTCCAAGCTACCAGCTCACATGCCAGCACAAGCCATAATAAGTACACAAGCTCCAGCTAAACCTCAAGCTCCAGCTAAACCTGACTAAAGTCAATGTACATGATCTAACTCCTCTAAGCGAACAGCAGACTCAGAGTTTATCCCTGTTTGAAGCTATGGCTCCTCAACCGACCCATCATCTCTGCAAGTAACCAGTTGCAGCAAAACAATCTTCAGTTACCAACCCTTCCTCAATATGATTTCATTACTGCTCCGGTGCAAATTCACACTCCAAACTACCAATCACAACAACAATGTCAATACACCAAGGGACCAACCACAGTTCCAACACAGCTCTACTCCGTAAGAATGCCACCAGCTGAAACCATGTACTTTCCTCCGCCAAAATCACCTTCTACATATGCTGAATTACAGCAATATAATCAAGGCTTATTGAAGTCATCTCCAACTCAAGAATCTGTACAATGCTGTAAGGACATCATCGGTTGAAATACTGCCTATCCAACCATTGCAATCGTCCTGCACTGTACTTCCACTCCTTCAAAGATACCACCGCAAGACTTCAAACAATCTACCAAATGATGTGCAACATTTGAATTTTTCTGCCACCCAGAACCGACAAGACCAGGAATACTACTTTCATCAGCAACTCAAACATCCTCCTGTTGCGCAACACCACCATAGCAGCCTAATGCCATCATCTTACACTTCCACTCAATTAAAGATGCCTATTCAAGATTTTAATCAATCCACCAGTTGGAATATGCAACTTCAATATCCTTACATCCAGATCCACCAAGCTCAAGAGTTTTACCTTTCTAAGCATCTTCCTGCAAAGCAATGTCATCATAGCAGCTTTATGTAATCCACACTAGCTCACTCTGCGCCTACTCCAAGCCATACTTCTGTCAAGAATCGAGCTATTTCACATACATTACAAGTTGAAAACTTGCCACCACCTTCAGACCAGACCTCTCCGCGTCAAAAAAAGTTAACACAACAACAAAATCAACTCTCTGCGAGTACACCTCAATTGCAGCCAACCATTCCGCAGCTACCAACCCTTCCTCCACATCGTCACCAGCTACAAACAATAAGAGCACTTCCGCTCCAAGCCACGTCTACTCATCTACGGCAAAATCATCCTCCAATCTCCCAGCCACAGCAGCAAAATCAATACACTAAGAAACTGGCTCCAACTTTATCGCAGATTCATCCTGCCAAAGTGATTCCAGTCAATTCCTCTCGTCCAACGCAAGCCATTCCCCCATGTATGTAATTGTAGCTTATTACTCATGGCTCGTTCACTCCCTCCTTCCAACAGCCTTCCTTCCAACAGTCACCAGCTACTCCTGATAAAATAATTCCAGTCAATTCCTCTCGACCAATGCAAGTCACTCCCACATGTATGCAACCGCAGCTTATTACTCATCATGCTCATGGCTTGTCCACTCCTTTTCCTTCCAACAGCCACCTGCTGAAGTTGAATGTTTTCAGTCACCACAAGCACTGACCGAATCTGAGCACAAATAATAGTGTTTTTAACTCCAATTATGCAGAGATGTGTGAGACATTGGACCAAACACATGTTTGTACATCCAGCACAACTCCTGACCATGTCATTGAGCCGTTATGCACCTGCAGTAATAGAGCAGTATGCCCGGTCACGAATGATGATCATACAAAAGATAATTCTATTCCGCAGCCATGCAGCAAGAACATCTCGCAGTCTTTTTAGAGGAAACCTCGGGGAGAAAAATAGCCTCGTAAAAGTGTGATGGAAGCCGACAACCAACTCAATCATCGCAAGCACAGAAAAACAAAAGAAAGCATCCAGAAAGTAATATCGTTCAACGTCCAGATATAGCTGCTGTCCAGCAGCTGTTACCATCCTCAGATATTTTGTGCATACAAGAGCACTGGCTGTTTGATTTTGAGACCAAGCTCCTGAATGAAGTCTCTAACGAGCACTCCTTCTCTAAATGTGTTGACTCAGAGGATCCTATCTCACCTCTACAGCGACCCAGAGGCTATGGCAGCGTGGCAAGTTTTTGACCATCTTGGGACAGTCAAGTAGAACGTTGTGAAGATGGAGGAGTAAGGATAGCTGTCATCACAATCAAGTGCACCCCACAAAATATCTGCATCATCAATGTCTACATGCCTAGTAGAGGTCCAAATTCCAACAAGGAATATGAGGAGTGTCTATATCAAATTGGAGAAATTAACATCAAATACCAGAACAATCACTGATTATTATACTCTTGTGTGGAGATCTCAATGGAAATCCAACCAACATTTTACAACTCAACTAGCCACGACCGACTTCTAGCTGTTTTCTGCAGTAAAACTGGGCTATCCACGCCATATGCATAAAGGTGGCATGGGCTCATCCAAGATTGACCATATGCTTGCTTTGACTTGTAAGATCCAATGGGAGAAACTAGACAAGGAGAAGTACCAACATCTTCAAGAGGCTCGCTCTAGAAGATATTTAGCTGAAGGATATTTCGGACACAACTTCCCACAAATCTTCCCACAAATCACTGATGCAGTTGTTAATGCAGGAAAAGAGAGTGCCCCAACAGAGAAGATCAACAGTGGCAAAAAGGCTACACGTCCATGGTCCCCAGAAATTTCCAGACTTGTAAAGCTAAATAAAGAAATCTACTGGAAGCTGAAAAATACAAGCAGCTCAAGCAGCTAATAGGAGGAAAGCGGAACTGGAAGACATTATGTATGCATCAGAAAATGATAATCAACTCTTCTACAAACTGATTCGTAAACAGAGAAGCATATCCAACCAAAGCTCTGAGCTACTGTTGAACAATACTCAAATCAATACGAACTCCGACATCATTGCATCATGGGCTAAGCACTTTGAGAAGCTAGCTACACCCACAAAAGAAAATATCTTTGACTCTACCTTCAAAAGTGTGACAGAAAATAGTTTTGAAATGATCAAAAAGTATGCCAACAATGTCGCCACTGACACCAAAAATCACGCTGTCTCTGATGATAACATTCTGAACGCCATCAACAACCTGAACACAAAGAAAGCAAGTGATATTGATGGTGTGAGTGCTGAACACCTGATACATGCTAAAGAGAGTATCACGCCACTACCTGCCACCCTCTTCACTCAGATGAGAAGACTCGGTTACATTCATTCACAATTCAAGAAAGGTTATATCATCATGATCATGGTATTACATCACTTCTACCTTCAGCAAATTACATGAAAATATTGAAACACCAAATTTAAGAGAGAAAATCAAGCTTGAGCAGAATGAGATTCAGAGAGGTTTTAGCAACGTCTCTTTTTTCACCAATGCAGCACTTATATAATTGTATCTGAGCTGCTAAATGAGGCAATAGACTCCAAGCAGGAATTATACATCGCCTCCCTGTGTGCTAGATGCCAGAAAGACATTTGATGTTGTATACCAAAATTCCCTCTTTGTCAAGCTGTTTGACAATGGCATATACCCCACACGATGGAGATCTATGTTGCAATGGTATGAGGGAGCAACCAGTCAAGTTAGATGGAATGGTCAATACCCAAGTGAATTTAATCTTCTTCAAGGGCTTCGACAGGAGGATACACATCGGCTGATATGTACAAGATCTTCATCAACCCGTTACTTAACATCCTGAAGGGAAGTGGAGTTGGCTCCAAACTTGGACCAATTTATGCTGGTTCACCCACGTGTGCAGATGACATCCTGCTTGCCGCAAACAGAAAAAATTCCCTCTTTGTCAAGCTGTTTGACAATGGCATATACCCCACACGATGGAGATCTATGTTGCAATGGTATGAGGGAGCAACCAGTCAAGTTAGATGGAATGGTCAATACCCAAGTGAATTTAATCTTCTTCAAGGGCTTCGACAGGGAGGATACACATCGGCTGATATGTACAAGATCTTCATCAACCCGTTACTTAACATCCTGAAGGGAAGTGGAGTTGGCTCCAAACTTGGACCAATTTATGCTGGTTCACCCACGTGTGCAGATGACATCCTGCTTGCCGCAAACAGAAAAAATTCCCTCTTTGTCAAGCTGTTTGACAATGGCATATACCCCACACGATGGAGATCTATGTTGCAATGGTATGAGGGAGCAACCAGTCAAGTTAGATGGAATGGTCAATACCCAAGTGAATTTAATCTTCTTCAAGGGCTTCGACAGGGAGGATACACATCAGCTGATATGTACAAGATCTTCATCAACCCGTTACTTAACATCCTGAAGGGAAGTGGAGTTGGCTCCAAACTTGACCAATTTATGTTGGTTCACCCACGTGTGCAGATGACATCCTGCTTGCCGCAAACAGTCCCTCATTTCAAATCATTAGTTTTGGTTTCTCTTTTGTTCAGAAACCAAAAATCAAGGGATTAAAAAGTGGAGATGAACTGGTCTGCAATCATAACACTATTGTGTTGGGAGGACACAAGAGGGTATGTATAACCAAAAGTATAATGGCCTATAACCATACGTATATAATAGCCTATTGTGCTAACATTTTCATTATCGGATATCCAGTGTGTCGGATATCTATCAACGCGGGCGACAGTTGATCCTCTCTGTCGTAGGTGGCGCACTTTCATGACACCTTATAATTACACCCGAGTTCTACGAGGCCTACATGTAGAAATCATGTGCATATATTGAGGAGGTGGGGTGGGAATTATTTGTCTGAAATATAAACGATGCATGATGATGTAGATGATATGATTATGAATTTGTTTATTCCCCGGAAAGCACAAGCCATAGGCCTACCTCTTACCTATGCTCCCTCCGCCACCTATATATAACCTCCTCCCTCCCCCCTCCCGCCTCCCCACACTCGATATCGACTCTTCCCTATTATTCCACTCCACTCTTGAGCTCTCCTCTCCCCTTCCTTTCCTTCCCACTTCCAATGCTCTCTCCCCTCTGTTTCTCTTTCTCCCTTACGCTTAACCCCCCCCCCCCACACACACACCCTCTTTCCCTGACGATCTCTTCTCTCTCTCTCTCTCTCTCTCTCTTCTCCATCTTTCTTTTACTCTTAAGTCTAGGCCTATCACATCATGCGATACCCAAATTAATAAATAAATTGAATAAAAGTCAATTTAAACCAGCTTTCTATGATATTGATCTTCCGTCATGCGAAATGCACATAAATAGAGTTGTGTATAATAGTGTTTATATCACTGAAGTGTCTATTATATCACTCAAGTGTATAATCTGTCAAGTGTCTATTGTAATGTCTGTGGAAATATTTCGCTGGTCTATATATTTTCACAGTGAAATAAGCTAAGGCTATTTCGTAGTCTCAAGTCAATGCTTTCAAACTAAATCAATGCTTTCAAATGTAGACTGCTTTGTTCGACTTCTCTGATCGTGAATATTGCACTGCGAAATTTAAACATTTCTTTTGTATACTTAGATCAGGTAACTTCAAACCCTGTAATTTTCTTCTCCACACCACTTATAAGAAACTGAAACGAAAACCGAATCTGCCTGATACAAATGTTCAGTTTTTAACAAAAGGTAGAAACAAAGAGTTCGATATCTTGTGACTCAAGTGGTTAGGCAGGATAATGGGCATAGAAACCACGTGACCAAAACGAAAACTAAAACTAAACATTTGAAATGACCGAGTGCCTCTGATCTACAAGTCATGCTACAGCAAGCAGCCATGTGCTGATCAGCACAGATACATTAATCCTGACAAGCAATGTCCTCATAATGAATTCTAAAACTCCCATTGAAGTATGGAAGGAAGTCCAAACGTTCAAGCTCCAGTCAAAATTGAAACTGCGTGCACTCATCTAGGTCTCCCCAGAACAACAAGTCGCTCCAATTAATAGAAAGTTTACCAACGACAGGCTGAAACTTGCAAGACGAACAACATACAAGCTCATGGGCACAGGATTACATGGAAGAAATGGTGTCAGCACATTAGTCAGAAACAGTCTCCTGAATGTATTTGTTATACCAAGATATCTGCATGCATGATATTGAAACCATCAACTTGAATACAACCGAGATGAATCTTTTCAATGATCAGCACAGCCGGCAGCACAGGAAAGTCCTTAAACAGATTCAGAATCTTCCTGATAGTACACCAAATGAAGCCGTTTACTACTTGCTAGGTCAACTCCCTCTTGAGGCAATTCTGGATCAGCGTAGACTCTGCCTAATTGGTTCAATTTGTAGAGGAGATTGAATTGAAAGAGAAATTGCTGTATATTTAGTTGATAATTAAATCTGGTCAACCAGAAAAACACACTAATTGGTTATATGGAATTACCGACGTTTCGGCCAAAAAATGGAGAAAGGAGGGACGGACAGAAGTCTACACCCCTGGCTCGAAACACCAGGACAAAGGTTGCAATGTAGGCCTACATCTTCCTTTGGCCAGGTTAGGACACAAATTATCCTCAATTTGGCCCGTTTTAGCACAAATTATCCTCAATTTGGCCCGTTTTAGCAATGAAATGTGTTTTTTTCGCGCATCTGCCCCGTAAGGATACAGCCCTTAAAACGTTTTCTAAAATAAAATTGTGTTTGGTGGTATAGCTACCTTGAACAAAATACATGTATTCTTTTATCATGATATCACATGGGCACAAAGCCCGCGACCCGCAACGGGCCCGCGAAAAATTTCATTTTAGGGAAAATAAGGGGAATCCCGATCCCGTTTATTGCACCATGTTGCATGATAGTATTTCTTTTGCAATTCAGAGAGCCTCGTGTTCTATGTTATACGTCATACATAGTAATGAATCACGTGATGCCTTATTTCTAAGCGCAATCGTCATTGAACGCGGAATACCCGAGAGGGATAACTACACGAAACTACTAAACTTATCATCACGGGACTTTCTTTCGCCAAGCTCAGTTAAACAAGGTATGTATTTATTATTAACTAATACCATAATAGGCCTATATTCATATTTTCTCAACTTGAAGAATGTTATAGAGACATTACATTTTAAAAATGAAAGTTATCATCGCTGCTACTATACAACCGGGCTGTACAAATGATTTTGGAACAAGGTACCGGTACATGATAACAGACCACGTGTGAAAATTCGTTGAATAATTTAAAACTTGAAAAGCCGTTTTCTAAAGCTATAGGCCTATTTTACAATTTCTGTTATTGTTTATATATTTTGTTATTTTTTCACAATATCATAATAGTTATTAGTAATAACTGTCAGGAATGCATAATATCAATTTAAGCAGAAATAATGAGGAACGAGGGCTAATCGCGGAGCTCCATGCATGCTAGACATATTTGGGAGGCAATATTATAATACAAACTTGTAGCCAGTTAATATAGAGGTTGTGGCCCGGGGTTGTGGCGCCCAGAGCTTTGGATACATAATGTCCCCCCCCCCCCCATTACTCGAAACCTTTGTTAGCGCGCAAAAATTTGCACACATAGCCTGAATAGGGCCTACTTCATTTACTTCTGCTGCAGCTGAATTTTGGAGCAATCTACATAACAATATTTTAAGAAATCTCTAAATTTCTTCTTCTCTCTCAACGCTATATTTACAAGAACTTATTCATTAGGCCTACAAGCCTACGCGCAATTTCGCTCTACATCCATAGGCGTAGATCCAGGGGGAGGGGGGGTAAATCCACCATATTTTGCTAGGGGGTATGGTCCAAACAATCATCCTCCCCTCCCCCCTCCCCCAATGTTGACGCCTATATGTGTGTTTCTGACAAAATTAACCTCATATTTAGCCATTTTAGCCCCAAAAATACCATTGCCTTATTCTGTCACAAAAAGGTGCTGGATTCATTATACTTCAAGACATTTTTCCAACCCCATCCCCCCTAAATGTCAAAAAGAAATCTACGCCACTGTCTATACTTCTCAATTTCTCTATACTTCTCAGTCTTTATGGTCAGCGTTCATTTACTTCTGCTGTTTACTTTGGAACAATTTTCTTTACAATATTAAAATCTCTAAGACTTTTAATCAATTCAAATGACATACTTGTTTAATGTTTAACTAAGTTGCTTAATTTCATTCTATATGCTTTGCTTGTAACCATGGTAACTTTTCTAACCTTATTGTTCGTCTTCTTCCTCTTGCTCATCGATGAAATCACTGATTGCTAATAATTGTTGATCACTGAATCAGTATATATTGCTGATTACTGAATTACTGATTGATTTGGTTGCAAACTTGCTGAGGTAGATCAATAATCAAAAAGCGTTGACATATTTACCAGGTTTTATCATTAGGGGAATCATGAGTTTGGGGAAACTATCAGCTATATTTCTACTCTTTTTGTTTTATGTCTAATTTGCATTTCAATATTTAATATGTCGATTGCATCTGCTGCACGAGTCTTGAAATGTTTATTGCAGCACAAAGTATACCAATCCTGAATAGGAATAAGTATATTACTTATTAGCAGTGGCGGCGCAAGGAATTTTTTTCCGGGGGGCATTGAGGGGGCAAAGTGAATTTCAGGGGGCAAAATCAACAAATTTTGCGTAAAATTACCGCAAAAATGTGACCTTTTCGTAATTTTGGGTTTTTACCGGGGGGCAACAGGGGCGCAAGAGTTCTGACTGGGGGCATTTTCCCTCACGCCCCCCCCCATGGCGCCGCCACTGCTTATCAGTTTTTGTCAGGCGCTAGGCTAACAGAGAACAGAATAACACGGGCAAGAGAAAAGTCTATTCATTACATAGAAATCATTGCCTGAACAGAATATACTGCATATTTCATATTCCGTCAAGAGACTATACTAAGAATAATTTGAATGACATGGCTATCCTGTCTGTGTTAGAATTAATAGCGTAGCGCCGCTATCCCGGCCGCTATGCACTTTATGAGGTGAGGAAACAAATTGTGCTCCAGTGGCACATGTTCTTGACTGAATCTCATATATGCAGAATTGCAGGACATGCAAGCAGGGATATGAGATGATGCAAGCATGAACGTGATGAAATCCAAGTTCACCATTCCACGTTTCAATGTCATTATTACAAATCACTGGTGCATGCGGAAAACATATTCAAAGTAACGTACTAAATTGTAAAATTTACATTCCAAAAAATGTGTTCATCCATTGAACACATTCTTTTTTTTCTTTTTTTTTTTCATTGAACACATTCTTGTCTTCACAACATGTTACACTAACAATGTAAACTGAATGTCGATGTCGTGGGTTCCATTCTGGTACGATCAACTTTTCTACTTGTCTGGAATAATAATGTTTATTTTATGAATCGGATATTCTTGTCAAAGTGACAAGAAACTCATCAAATTTGATAAGATTACCTCAGAGATTACCTTGTCATTAAAAGAAATGAATAGTTTGTTCTCAAAAAGTTACCTAAAGTCATATTTGAATAGTTTTTTTTGGAACATTTTTGCAGGGGTCAGATACCTCCACAACACCATCACGCCCAGCTAGGTATTCTAATGCTATCCGTTCTTTTCTTTCTTTCTCACAGAATTGGGGTCAAAGGTCATTAAGGGGGTAAAATCTTACAATAAAATTACCTTTTTCTGGACATCTGTAAGAGGTATGGGGATTAAACTCGGGGACAACAAATATCATAACCAGGGGAACATTTTACAGGGGTCAGGTCAAATGTCATGCAGAGGTCAAATTTTAGAAATGCATTTTCTGGATATCTGTAAGTGGTACGGGGTTCAAACTCGCTGACAACAAACTTAATGACCAGGGGAACACTTTATCTTGGGTCCAATCTTATAATTTCATTTTCTGGACATCTGTAAGGGGTATGGGGCTCAAACTCAGTGACAACAAATCTCATGACCAGGGGAACATTTTGCAGGGTCAGGTCAAAGGTCATGTAGAGGTCAAATTTTAGGAATGCATTTTCTGTACATCTGTAAGGGGTATGGGGCTTAATGCCAAGGGGAACATTTTGGTCATCTGGGGCCAAATCTTAGAATTTCATTATCTGGACATCTGTAAGAGGTACGGGGCTCAAACTCGGTGGCAACAAACCTCATGACTTGGGGAACGTTATGGAACATCATGCAGGGGTCAGGTCAAAGGTCATCTGGGGTCAAATCTTAAAAATGCATTTTCTGGACATTTATAAGGAGTTACGGGACTTTAAGTCGGTGACAACAAACCTCATAACCAGGGGAACATTTTTGGAACATTTTTGCAGGGGTCAGATACCTCCACAACACCATCACGCCCAGCTAAGTTTGTGGTCTATGACCACCATTTGCCACTAGTTAAGTTTGAGATCTTGTCAATTTGCTGTACCTGTTAAAATAAACTGGGAACTATAAGATTGTCGGTTCAAAGTGATAAATAGGCCTATGAACAGAATATATCATCTGAACGAATAGTTACGGGAAAAATGAGTATGGATTCTATATTCTGTTAAATTAATAGTACGAAATTAGAGTGTAGGCCTACTGTGAAAAACATATCAACATGTTAAACACTTTCTAAACACCTGTTTCTTTAAACACGTGTAAGTTTCAATTCTAAATATGGTGTTTTGCTTGTGTTTAGATTATACATGTTGAGCATGTTGAGGCGATTAGCTAAATTGTATGCGTTTAGATACAAATCCAAAGGGCGATAACTTGTAACCAAAGGGACGGTGTTCATTTTATTTTGAGATTTGTAATGTGTAGGAGAAAAGGTTTCAAATTATGAAACCTTTTTCTGAAAAGGAACATAATAAAAATTTGGCTAAACGCCTAACGTGTTTAAAAAGTGTTACAGCTAGGGATTTAGAGTGTAGAAGCTAAGCATCGTGTATCAAAAACATCAATGTTCAATTGTTAAACATTGTATTTCAATACTCAATAAAATACTCAATACTCAAATAAATATTCAATAAACATGATACGTATTTAAACACGTTAACAATGATATCAATAATTAAGTTAAGAAATGTGTTCAAATGCGAAAACACTGTTTTTGCAGTGTATTAATCTTATTCAAAATAACATTATTACTGTTTATTTTACAGGGTTGATTTCATCATTTCCCATCATGAATTTCGTGGGTTTGAGTCTACTTGCTTTTATCATGCTTGGTAAGTAGCCAGATATCCATTTATTTAGTAAAGACGCGCAAGGGGGCATTTCACCCGTTTTTCCCCTTCACACTTTCTTTAAGTAAAAAATATAACACAAATCATTTTTATTGCTAAAAAATCCATGATTTATAGGGAATATGTTTCCCCATCACGAAATTCACTTTACCTATTTCACCCGAAATATCAACATACGAATAAGTAGATATTGATGACTTTTTTACCCTTCAATTTTGATGGCTAGCTGCCAAAAACCGTTGTATCGCTGTGGTAATATAACATGAAAGCCGTAATTTCCCTGAACTTCCTTTCAGGGCTGGACTTACGCCAATGGCGTGTACTTTTGCTGTCGGGTCTGATTTGTTTGTTTGTTTGTTTGTTTGTTTGTTTGTTTGTTTAAACGATCTGTGCAGAAACCCCGGGGCAGAAACACGCTGCTTAAAAGCTCTTAAAGGAATCGGATAGCAACGTTTGCATACTGTTTTTGTGGCGGGATCTGAGAGCTCATCAGACATATCGACTTGCATTCTGAATACGAGGAATGTCCTTCAAAATAAGATTGATTTTTTGAAATTCGCAATATAATACAAACTTTATGTTAAATTATTAAATTTTGACATTTTTGATATTTGACATTCCTCGAAGTAAACTTTTATTCTGATGACATGTACTTAAAGTGCATGTAACTTGAGCTAACTTGGATGAAAGGCCGACAATCAATTGAAAATTTTGAAGATATACTTTTTCCCAAAAAGGCCTAAATTTGGTTGTTTTTTGAAAAAAAAATCTATATCTTCAATACGAAAAATTCGAATTTTTCATATGATGGACGGTTTTTCATCCCAGCTACATACACTTTAAGTACGTATCATTAGATTTAAATCCAAGATATACATCCAAGATGGTTGAAATCATCTAACGGTAAACTGCTCGACCATAATGGGAGCTAAATGAATTTGGACTTGTGATGATACAGCTACATTACTTTACAGGCCTGTTTTGTAAGGCCACAGGGTCTCACTCATCAGAAGCACATAACAATATTGTTAAAAATATTTTTTTAATGTAAAACACTTAGAAGTTTCAGAAAAAGAATTGTTTGCACTACCTGTAATGTTGCACAGACAAAAGTTAAAAGGGCCTACGTACGAATTTTAGATGTTTGTGATCTTTAAAGGGGTATCGTCATCGGCAATATCTTTTTATAATACTATAGCAGATTAAATGGGAGCGATTAGGAAATGGGAACAGTTATAGGCATATAGGGCCTACATGGTAAACGGTGATGGTATACAGGGTGTCTTGATGTAAATTTAGATTATTCATCCAGTAATAATCATGTTAGCTTGATAATCATGTTGCTCCTGTCATGTTAAAGAATCTAAATTTTTATTCAAGTGAACATCGTGAATATCCAGACATGTGATAAGGTTACTCACAATTTCCAGAATATGTGCTCACACAATCCCTCAGATATCTTTTGAAACAGTTCGTGACAAATTGATTGATTTTAAGGTGGTACTACACCCCTTGATAAATTTGTGACTATTTTTGCATTTTTCTCAAAAAATAATAACACACTGGTAACAAAGGTTATGTATATTATAGGGTCAAGGAATCCAGTTACTATACACTGGAATTTCAGTGACTCAATGCAAGCGGTACGTTATTTATGATAAGAAAAGAGGTACCGCTAGAATGTACCTCATTTCTTAATGAACCACTTGTCTTGAATCACTGACATTTCAGTGAAGTAATTGGATTCCTTGCCCCTATAATATACATAACATTTTTTACCAGTGTGTAGTTATTTTTTGAGAAAAATGCAAAATTAGTCACAAAATGTATCCGGGGTGTAGTACCACCTTAACTTTATCCCAACAAACACAAAACATGTCTGCAAAATGCAAAGGTTAGAAAAGGTTGCTAGAAAACGTTTAACTTTCGGGTTATATAATAAAACGTGTGAGCAACATGTTTGAAAGTTGCTGCAAAATATTTAAGCCCAACAATATGAGCCCATATTGTTAATAGGCTTGCATATTATAGCCAGGATTTATTTGCGGGGGGGGGGGGGCAGAATTCCCAAAATGTGGACTTTCAAGTTCCCCTAAAAGTTCTGAAGTGGGCTCACCTACCCCTAAAACCTTTCCGGTCTAGTTGAGCAACTTGGTCCTTGTGAAATACATCTTGACATTTAGTCGATGGGGTGGACTGGGCCTTACCCTGTGCATGCCCACCCCGAAATGTTGTTCTTGTTTTTAAAACGTTTTCGTGACCTTTATAGCCTATAATATTATTAATTTGATATTTTTTATTTTGACATTTGCTGTGTCATGACAAATAAAGTGCTCTATGTTTTAAGTCATAAGATAAGCAAATGTTCCAATTTTGGAGTTATATAGATTTTTGGAGGGAGACTGCATTTTCACACCTTCCTTTTATTTGTATAGATGGTTATGGCGTCGGTCACCCACCTTTGCACAGTATTTGTGTGGGTTTTGAGAGCACATAAGACATAGCAAATTGCATTCTGATGACAAGGAATCTCTTTCTGATATCAAATAATTTTATTTTTTCTGAAATTCGCGATATAATACAAATTTTATGTCAAATGATTAAAAATTGATATTTTTTATATTTTTGACTAAAACACTTGATTCAATCTTCTTCACAAATTTTCACCAAAGTGCACCCAATGTCAAAAAGAAATTTATGCCGGTCAGAGCCAGATTTACCATTTACAAAATTGGCCTCTTCGCGTGCACTGACCCTTAACATTCATTTTGGACTATTGTCTGAAATATAACATTTTTCGCGCGCTGCGCTCGCAAATGTCTTCAAATCAGAACAAAATATGCTCATCTCTGCTGTCGATCCTATTTGTAAATCAAAACTTGGCGACTAAAGTACACAGGCCTTCCACACGGTGAGTTTGAGGGGTCTCCAAATTCCCCCCTCCAGGTAAATTCGGCTCGTATGCCACATGGATGGGAGCCATACATGAGAATGGATGTGGGTATGTTTTTTTTCGTATGAAATCCTTATATACACATAAGGCTATTTTGAAGAAAATAATCCTAAGACATGGATCTCCTTCGAAAAAACTCAAAACAAATACCATGTGAACTCATTTTAACCGAAAAGTAATGTTTTTTGCAGCACGCAAATGTATTAAAAAACGTAAAAGTGGTAATAATATTGACTTATATTAAACAAATTTTTTTTCACAAAATCTAAAAACAAATTGTTAAAAATACAACTTTTATGATTAATCCAGCGACCGGGGTTCAATCCCCGCTCTCTCAATATTTTCATATGTCATTTTGCTCGAGCCCCAATCACGCCATTTAAATTATAATTTCTCGGGCTTGCATCGTTTATTCCGATCCTTGCATATATTAATTTGTGTTTCGCATTGTCTTACGCCCTGCCAGGGTGAAGCATATAGGCCACCTCCTTCTTCATTATTGAAAAAAAAGAAATTAAAAAAATTTGCCTCGCCAATGTGTTGAAAAAATTGCTTCACCGACCTGCTAAAAAAAAATTTCCTACCCCAACTACCCAGCCCCTTGATATCTAATGGTGCATCCTACAGTGCATCCCTAATCTGTAAGAAAGCTTGATTATGTAGTCCTAGGTTTCTGGTGGTATTAAAACTCAAGTTTTTTGGACTAAGTTGGGGATATGCGATGAAGTGCCCCTTTAAGAATAAAGTGATAATGTTTTTCAATGAACTTGGAGCATGTTGAATTGTTTAAGGTGGTACTACATCCCCTGATTAATTTTGTGACTAATTTTGCATTTTCACTACACACTGGTAACAAAAGTTATGTATATTATAGGGACAATGAATCCAATTACTTCACTGAAATTTCAGTGATTCAAGACAAGTGGTTCATAAATGAGGTACATTCTAGCGGTACCTCTTTTCTTATCATAAATAACTTAGGCTTACCGCTTGTCTTGAGTCACTGAAATTGAAATTCCAATGTAGTAACTGGATTCCCTGCCCCTATAATATACTTAACTTTTGTTACCAGTGTGTTATTATTTTTTGAGAAAAATGCAAAAATAGTCAAGGGGTGAAGTACCACCTTAATTTATCAAGGGGTGTAGTACCACCTTAAAGGTGATGGGGTTAAAATACAGCTTGCCGATACCAGGTAATTTATGCATGATTTTTTTTCGGGGGGCATTGGGGGTGGGGCAAGGTGAATTTCAGAGGGGAAAAATTTTACAAATTTTGCGCAAAATTGCCGCAAAAAGTGGAAATTTACGTGATTTTGGGTTTTTTTTAAACTCAAAAGTGGGGGGGGCAAGAAAAATATTTGGGAGGAATTCCCCCTTGCCACCAGCTACCCCCCTAGCGCCGCCACTGTCAACAAGATTATTGACTCGTGAAGTCGTTCCTCGCCGGGATTCCTCGCATATAGACGAATCCAACGAGCCAAGTGATGGTCAGAATTCAGTCGGCCATTACTGGGTCCCGTCTGCACCAAACTGCCCAATTGGGTGGATTAAATCCGCTTAAAAATCGATGTTGAATTGCATTGTGTTGTAAACTTTCATCATTCTTTTGTCTACGTGTAACACGGGTGATGGAATGCAGTTTAATATCCCCGCTAAGGCCACATCATTTCACATTTTAGGTGGAAAGGGGGACCTAGTAATGGCTACCATTGAGGTGTATAGGAATGCATGAAAATTCGCATTCGCATATAGGCCTACGTCAAATACTAATCATAATTCTGTTGTTGGTTTTATTTAGGTGATCATGTGGAAGCACAGATGTGCTACGTATGTGGTTATGTCACTGGTTTGGGTCCAGACAATTGTTCACCGGCAAATTTTGATCCGAGTTCTTCAGATGTGTTGAAAGTTGAATGTCCATATGGTGGAAAATGCTATGTAAGTTGCATTCATTCATTATCATACCAGTTGCTGGAACATGGGAGGGTCGCATTTGGAGAGTTATTGATTCTTTGTATCAGAATGTTCTAGCCCAAGTTAAATTTGGCAAACTGTTGCGATTTGCCAGTTCACAGCATCTTGCGAATGGTAGAGCTTTGGCAAATATTACATTGATCATTTCATAGCAAGTGTGTAGAAGGAGTTATGTGAGCAAATGATTTCCTAAATGTCCAGTTTGAGAGTCTCTCAAATCCAGGAAAACCTTCGTTTAAAAGTACTCATAGATCGAAGAATTGTCCAATATTATGAGAGTCCCGGATGAGAGTCTCTCAAATCCAGAAAGTTGGAAGTCTGCCTGCGAAAATACCGTCGCGCTAACTGGTAAAATTGAGGGCGTCTCTGTGGAGCAACTTATACTGACTTATACCAGGGCAGGGCTGACTCATATGATTTTAACTCCTTTATTTTTCAGATTGTGAGTACCGAAATTGGAGATTTAGTGTCGTTTGCACGGGCCTGTACCTCTTTACGAACTACCAGGAGTGCCAGCCGGATCCATTGCATGTGGTCAAGGTGGTGCTGCATGTTGTGACGGAAACTTGTGCAATGGTAAATTTGAATAGTTGGAAACATTCAGAGATTCGTTGAGGACCAAATTCTCCAAAGTCTCTCGTCATTTTACCACACCCAAAATGCCCAAATGCATGACTTACACTCTTATTTCGTACTATTCATTTTTTGACAATCATATCAAAGTAAATAGTTTCCATATTCTAACAAGTAACTATTCAAATTAAGATCTCCAACTAATTATTTGACAAGATTGCCCCCTTCAATTTTGGCAAGATTTTGTTATGTCCCTCTCTGACCGGGCTCTCTGACAAGACAAACTATTTAGATTTTATTTTTTGGTCATTTTTGACAAGACAAACTGCTCAAATTTGATAAGTGGGTCATTTTTCATTTTATTTTGACAATGCAATCTTATAAAATTTGATGAGTTTCTTATCATTTTGATGAGAATATCCGATAAAAAATGCCGATTCATTCGGAAGAGAAATCTGTTATGTCCTTATCTGAATAGTTTCCCTTGTCAAATTTGACAAGTTGTTATATAAAAAAAATGAGATGGTCGTTATAATCGTTGATCTATTTAAGGATAATGTGTGTTTCAAAATATAATAATAATTACGGTGTAGGCCTACATGTATAGGCCTATATACAAGACGAAAATAAATACTCTTTCATTTAACTTCATAATTTCGGCTAAGATTTTCAGAAAACCTCCTTGACAGTTATTAATAATATTATGTAATAATTTTTGGCAAAGAATAACTAAATTACAAAATTAAAATGTGACCGAAATCATACGCTATGGCTTTAATGTTCATTCTTATTCAGTGGGTGCGTCTTGTAAAGAATTCACGTAATTGGTTTTCTGGTGTATAATATCTCACATTCTATTCCTGTATGCACCAAATGTTACGGGTTTTATTTTTTTTTAAATATGTAGGCCTTCTGTATTTGAAAGCACACTATCTTTCCAGAAAGGTAATCGGGCTTGCTAGGGTTCAATTAGCGTATTTTTTCTCAAGTGTCTCCGCGGCCAAAGACAATTAAGGTTGTTAACTATTTTTAACTGTTGCAATTTGGTAGTTCACAGTATCTTGCGAATGGTAGTAGGCTTTGGCAAAAATTGTATTGCTCATTTCCTTGCGAGCGTGTAGAAGAATTCAAATATCACGTATACTTTTTTAGGTCCTGTGGTTCTTGAGTTATGTTGTAAAGAGGGCTGAAACAACAACACTTTTGTAAAACGTACATAACTCATTAACAACAGCATGATTGCAAAGTATAGGATTTGTAGAATGAACTTTTGCAAAACATCAAGGTGTTATTTTTCAATAATATATTGATCTAGATCATGAAATCCGATTTTTTGGTTGCTTCGACCAATAATACCTCGTCTACCCTTAAATCAACGTAACAGACTAACACTATGCGATTGATTTAATTTTGATCTAACATTATTTGGCCGGTATAACTGGACAAAAGTAATTGCCTGCAAATAGCTATTATTAAATTATATATTTGTTATTTTTTCTTGATAGGTGCCGGCGTTACAACTGATCAGTGTTATACGTGTAGCTACATAGGGGGAGAAACCGACAACTGCTCTCCAGGAAACTTTAATCCGGATTCGTCCACCGTACCCAAGATATCATGTCAAGGTGGACAATGCTATGTAAGGACACACTTTACTAAACGTTACACCTGAAAATAAAATAAATTAAAATCAGAAATAAAGAAACTTGTCAATAAAAGTCATCACGGTCCGATTTGATTTGTGAAATCTTTATTGAGGGATCAGTGGCAAGCACTGCTTTCCAAGCAGGCCCTCATACAATGATATTTACAACATTTTTACAGATTATTTACAAAATAACATGATATTTAGTAATTTATACAAAAACATCTATAATAAGTGTGAAAGAAAATAAATGTATCTTAAGGGTACTACACCCTCGATAAATTTGTGTCTATTTTTGCATTTTTCAAAACTAATAACACAGTGGTAACAAAAGTTATGTATATTATAGGGGCAAGGAATCCAATTACTACACTGGAATTTCAGTAACCCAAGACAAGCAGTTCGTTATTTATGATAAGAAAAGAGGTACCGCTAGGATGTACCTCATTTCCGATCATATACAGTATACTGAACCGCTTGTCTTGAGTCACTGATATTTCAGTGAAGTAATTGGATTCCTTGCCCCAATAATATACATAACTTTTGTTACCAGTGTGTTATTAATTTTTGAGAAAAATGCGAAAATAGTCATAAATTTACCACAGGGGTGTAGTACCCCTTAAGTACATGAACGATATAAATCTAAAAATACATACAATATAAATTATTATAATTCAGCAGTAGTAATGATGCTTGTCTTGAATTGATGCAAAGACATAGTTTCAAGGTTTACACGACATGATGGTGGTAAATTGTTCCATAAGTTTGCAGCTCTTACAATAAATGTACGTTTACCACTGTTAGAATTATATTTAGGCACAATCAATGTGTTTGAAGAATGACTCCTTGTAATGTGATCATGAGCATTATGAACAAAGTCAAATTGATTACATAAATATTCAGGATTGATCCGAGATTGATTTGTAGCGCATTATAGGCATACAGGGTGTATCAAAATGATTGGTACCGACGACTTTTCATTTTTTGCCGAATTATTTTACTATTTTGTGTACCAGTTTGGGGTTAATTGTTTAAATATTTGTAATTATAATAGTTTCATCTTCTCTAAGAATTTTAGATCATAAAGATAGCACATTCTTGTCAGAAGTTACGTGATTCTAAAGGAAAGTAGTTGTTTTTACACTTTTCATCGCAACGCTGGATCAGTAGCGCACCATTTTCAAAGCTCTATTTTGCTACAGATACCTTGTGTGAATGATATGTTGAATCTCATGGAAGTGCTTTTCCCCTTACCTATTTCTTCATTCATAATATTATATGATTGGTTGAGAGTAATATTATTGACTTGAATAATTTAGGTGGGGTAAAAGAAGTTTGTGTATCAACGGCTTCCAGGGCGGTAATTTAAATTGTAGTATTGAGGCCGGGTATTGAGGTTACTATGTAGGTGGTGTGGCAGAATGGCTATAGACTGTAGACAGTGTAGGTTAGGTTAGACACGTTAAAAGTTATTGGAATGGCTTCACAGTATTCCACACTTCAGCATGCTTTCATAGTAAAGAATCACTGGTTGACACGAAGCTATGGAGGAGTGCAGAGAAGATTTAGAAGACAGTTTCCAAGAGCAAGGAGTATCCCATGCAAACTTGCTATAATTTGCAATGTTTCAAAATTTGATATGGACAGTTACAGAATGGATCCATCCCAGGTGTTAAGTTCATTCAAGATAGAGCTTCACCTCACACTGCCAGAGTCGTAAGGCACGGACTTCAGGAACTGTCTTTCTAAAAGCATGTGTAAAGCAATTTTATGTTATGTAGACTAAGATATTGAAGAGCATGAATGCAATAAATTGTTCAAGCAGTGAACCTATTCATTTTGTGTTGTGTAAGTAAAACCATGATTACGTCGATCTTCGTTTAAATGACAATAGCTCCCAGATGCATCAACCTATCATCTTTATATTATTAGATCGATAATTTAACATATGATCCTTTCTATTTATTGTAAAAAAGCTATATTAATTAGCAATTTTATATTTTTGATATATTTTTGAAAATGTCACATAGCCCGGTACCAATCATTTTGATACACCCTGTATGCACGTATTTGACCACTAACCGTCATTGTCAATGCGATTCAAGCTTCAATTCGTTAATAAAGAAATATAAAAAATAGTTGTCTTATTACCGTATATCTTGAGGACACAATAGATAATCGTCATAAGTATTTCGTTGAGAAATTGCCTCTTATTATAAGTGTAAACTAAAGTCTTATAAATATTATTCATCCTTGCAGGTCATTAGTTCGGGTGGTGTGACCGGCAGGGGATGCGCGTCTCAGGAACTTGACGGAGTGTCTATCACTTGCGGTCGTGATGGTTTCCAGTGCTGTCAGGGAAACCTATGCAACGGCGAGAACAACGGGAACAGCGGTGCTCCAATCTTGAAAGGAAACGCAGCCAAGATGACAACACTTTTGTCACTTGTGATAATATTATTCTGCTATTAAAAAGGCTTTCATCCCGTGGGGTGGATGGTATGTAAATGTGCGTGGTACAAATAATTTTGGGCGCAATTTTAGAGATGGGTACTATTAAATTTTTCCAAAAAAATATGGAAAAAGTGCCTATTCTTTGTTGTTTTTTAGCCAATTTCTTTTCCAAACTTGCCGTAACAGAAATACTAAAATATTATATTTTGCGTCAAATTCGTACATTTTGGGGGTATATTTTTGAAATCCCAACCGCACATTCATACCAAATACAAAATGAAGTAACCCACCAAAGCTTTCCAACAAATATCTAAATCATGCTGTTGTGGCCGTTAATAAACTTATATGCACCTTTTCTTAAGGTCATTTTTCTACGTGTATAATACAGTAGACTTCTCCGTAGTCCACTTGCCAATTGTGCACTACTCTGGCTATTACATTTAAGCTTTTAAAACTCTGATTTAATTAATGAGTGCACAATTGATAGATTTTCACAACTGATCTTTTCAGTCACCGTACGCCCTCTGTTTGTTAGCTTCCCAAGTGGACTACTGACTTTGCCTTGAGAGTTAGGCCAATTTCTGGCCTAACTAAAATTGGGTCATGATGTAATGCATCTTTAAATATGAATCTGGCTTGTGATTGGTCGCCCAGATCTCGTTATTGTTTAAATCCTCCCGACGCGTACTGGTACCATTATAACTATACATGGTACACAACTATCTAGGGAATGCGGCGCTTTTGTGCTGGTGGATGAACGTATGCATCTAGCGCGTATTGTACCACCATGCTTAGTCTTGTGGTTCGATTTTATTGATAAACAAGTATGATTGACAGTGTGCGAGTCCCGGGGTAAAGTTCTGCTTAAAAGTGAAAGTCCATAGTCGGTTTTTCGGATAATAAACTGCCAGATTCTAAAATTAGAATTGTTCAGTATTGAAGTGTCATTATAATTATGGCATTATGATATGTTGCATTCAATAATATAAGCCTACGTAGGGCCTATACTTTACTTTTACTGTCACAAATATAATTATATAGCCTAAACTTTTTCATAACCATTTTATACTAGTATTTTGATGTACTAAATATCAGTATAATTTCGAGTTCAACTGAATGCGTTCATCATGATTAATAACATTTTATTTATCAAAAATCGACTATGGCATAGTCTAATAATACAGCTGTTATAGTTAAGTTAGGCGTGCAGCCTAACTTATTTCTTTCTTGCCATTTCTTTCTTCTTTCTTTCTTCTTCTTCTCACAATTTGCTACTTCTTCCACATCCTGGATCGGATTTCGACCAAACTCGGTCACAAGCAGTATTGGGTAGCTGGCTACAAACATCATGGGTTGTTTAACGTCAGAGGTCATCCAAGGGGTCACAGGGGTCAAAAAGGTCATTTTAATCGAAAATGCTCCGATTGAGCTGAAATTTAAATGCAATGATCCTTATGACATTCTAAACATGTTTAAAATATTTTAGAAATTTATTTAAGGTCATTAAGGGGCCCATAAAGGGGTCAAAGGTCAAGTTTTTCAAAATGCTCCAATTGAGCTTAAATTTAAATGCAATGATCCTTATGATATTTGAAACATTAAAAAAATATTTTGAAATTCATTTCAGGTCATTAAGGGGTAATAAAGGGGTCAAAGGTCAAGTTTTTAAAAATGTTCCAATTGAGCTGAAATTTCAATGCAATGATCCTTATGACATTATAAAAATTTTTAAAACATTTAAAAATTCATTTTAGGTCATTAAGGGGTCATAAAGGGGTCAAAGGTCAAGTGTTCCAAAATGCTCCAATTGAGCTGAAATTTGAATGCAATGATCCTTATGACATTTTCAACATGTTTTTAATATTTTAAAATTCATTTCAGGTCATTAAGGGGCCATACAGAGGTCACAGGTCAAGTTTTCAAAATGCCAGCTTTCCACGATTAAGGTTTATCAAAACGGCAATTAATGAAACAATCTTATTAAAATTAATACTATCCAACACAGCACTGAGTGTTGCTGCTTGATCAGATCATCACAGTCATCCGCCTAACTTACCTCGTGCCCTTGCAAAGGGCACAGTTGCTCTAGTTTGTATTTATTTTTCAGTTACCAAGAATTTAAACTTGTTTTTAGATGTCTTTTTCTATATATACGGAGTTATAGATTTATATTCCCGGCAGCAATAATTTTATAGTAAGCAAGTAAATACACTTTTTCTAGTTCATTACCGTATAATTCACGTAGTACGTAGCCTGTTAGATTTATTTTCAGGAGCAATTATTTTGGTAACCAAGCAAACTCACTGAAACAGTTTCAAAATTGGTTCAATTGTAAGCTTTAAAAAAGTACTTAGTATTGTATGTTTTTTCTTGCTTTCTGACACGTCAATTTCTTCGATGTGATACAGAAGGTCTGTCAGTTTTACTTATATTTGTATCATACCAACAAAGCTGCAATTTTGGATTTCTTTTTGTATTTTTGCTCCTAAAACAATTGGTGTTTTAAAAATTTAGCATATTGAGACATTTTATACTCAGAGAACTGTTGCATTTTATATCGTTTCCAGTTTTAAGAATTTAGGTCCATTTTAGACAATTTCTTTACTGCTCCTAAAAAAATTGAGTGTTTTAAAAATTTAGGTTAGAAATATTTTTTACTCGACGACCTTGATGCATTTTATTTACTCTCTAAATTCCAGGGACTTATTAGAAGGACAAAACCTTGAAAAGACTTAAAATTCAAATCTAATGGATTTAAATTTTACTCTAATAAAGATTTGAATTTTAAGTCTCTGAAAGGTTTTGTCATTCTAACAAGTCTCTTAGACTTATTTTTAAATCTTAGGAATTTAGAGAGTAGTTTCGAGTTTGACCAATTTGGGTTCATTTTAAACAGTTTTCTTTACATTTTCAATTTTGTCAATGATGACAAACCAACCAATCATCATGATTAATGTAAGTGAGTTAGCGAGTCATCATGTCATGAACGACCAAAGTATAACACAGTATTTTAACAATTGCCCAAAGTCTTTTTGAGACTGTTTGACCTGTAATCATGTTACTGAAATATTTTTAAGTATTTAATGTTATTTGTTTGACTTGGAATAGATGTGTGACCCCTAGTTTAGAGAAATCATGTTTTAAATACAATCCCATTCTAGAGTTTTCTCCATTTTATACAATTTTTTTTCTTCATATTTTAAATGATGACAAAGTGGCATCAACTATATTCAGTGTCATGCCAGGGACAAATCAAAAATATGATTTATAGAAAAAAATAAACCACATATACATCATTAATTTTCAACATAAATATGATATCTAATACGTCCGATCGTTCGACTTGGTTTAAGTAAAGTGGGCAAATGCGTGCATGCTTTTGTGGGAATATATTGTCGCCCCTCGTTGTTCAAGTTGCATTTGACTTAATGTATTACATTATATTCACCTGTTTTTGCAATAATTTCTCCCGCTACACATTGAAAAAGCACTTTACCTATTCCGTAACTTTACTTCCTGCTACACACTTCAATCGCAAATGCCAATAAACCAATAAATATAATACATCACCTGGTACCTGGTCCTGACCGTTACAAATATTGTATTTTGTCTCAATTATATTAATAAAAAAAGTTTAAAACAATGCCATGATGTTTCTTTTACGTGTTATATTTTTGTGTGTGTGGTAGGTCTATTTACCGTTATAGCAATATTAAGTTGAAGTAGTATCGCAAAAAAATCAAAACGAGCAATATTTTATTCATCAGTATAGCTATTATTTTATTCTTCAGTATTTAAAAATGCTGATGAATAAATGCAAACGTATCTTTTTTAATATGAAATATATTGTATAGGGGTCAAACAATCTCAGACATAAGATTTCACACCACCAAATAGTATTATACGGTTTTGCGCCCTAAATGCAGGCCTAAAGTATTCAGGTGAATGATTAGTAATATCAAATACTGCAAGTTGACCACAGATGGGAGAGATCGAGTATTTTTTTAATGATTTTAAGCAGCCTTTTCTATACAGAAACACTGGCATGATTTTCAAGGTAAATTAGGTAATTCCCAGACATCGTAGACTTTGAGGGCCAGTCGTAAAAAATAATGACGGTCAACCTATATTTTTTCCCAGTCAGAGGGATCAGGCTAGGGCTAATTTCAACCATCCTAGTCGCTAAGAACTGAGTCGCTCTTGCGAAAAAAAAATGACGTTTTCTTGAGGCAAATTTAGTACATATCTCTATGGGGATTTATTCAGTTATAAGGAACGACGGCCGTACCGATTAAGGGGGTCCAAATGACCGTTTTGCATCGCAGCCATATTTGTTCAAACTTGAGATCCATCGACCGTCGATGCTGCATTGATTTTGTTATTAATGAACTATCAACTAATTAATCAGTAGTAATGGTATATACAATAATAGTTTATTTTATAGTAAGTATACGAAGATTAATGTTTTCAACAAGTCATTAATATTTCATATACGGATCGACAAAGCATTTGTGGTCGATTGAACATGACAGGTTAGGAATACGGTAATGAATAATTACGACTAGTCAACCGTTATATAATTCAAGTGTCGGTCGTGGATGCTCCATTAGGACAAAGTTGAGATTTTCCAAACAACTGGATCGCCATTTAGGACAAATTTGCTGTTAAAGTGGTTTTTCCAACATCCTGACTACCCAGTAAACACAAAACGTTTTCGACAATCAGTCGCAAAAGGTTATAAAAGGTTGTCAGAAAACGTTTAAATGTCGGGTTATATAAAGGGTACATTAATGGTATAAAACGTTTTCATAACATTTAAAAACATTTGTTGTTAATTTACTGCACAGCAAACACAAATATTTTACAGAAAACATTAAAATGTCGGGTTATATAAAGGGTATAAAAACGCTTTAATAACATTCCAAAAACATTTTTGAAAACTTGGTACAAATCATTCTAAACAGAATGTTATTTTGGGGTTGAAAAAATATTTTGCAAAAAATGTTTGATTTGATTTGATTTGAGTTTTTGAGTTTGCCCAAAATATTTACAATAACGTTTTTTTGAAATGTTTTCACGACCATTATATAACCCGACATTTAAATGTTATTAAAAAGTTCTGTAAAAAACATTATACGAACATTTCTGTGTTTGCTGGGTGCAAATATTTTAACATAATGTTATTTAAGTGTTGACAAAATATTTGGCCAAAAATGTTTGCAAAAATAGTTTACAATGACATTTCGAAAACATTTTTAAAATATTGTTGTAGTGTGTTTTCATACAAAACGTTTTAAAACGATTTCATGACCTTTATATAACCCGACATTTTAATGTTATTAAAACGTTTTTGCCTAAACCAAACCCCAAAATATAAATTATTTAAAACGTTTTAAAAACGTTTTTGTGTTTGCTGGGTAGGACAAATTTGCTTGATTTTCCAACACCCGGATACCCACTAGGACAACTTGCTATATTTGTAGCATGCCCAGTATAGGACAATGTTGCTATTAGAGTAGTGTTAATACTGGTAGAAAATCTGTTTAAAAAAAAAATCAAGAACGAGCTGATAATTTTATGAACACACCACCGTTTATCTTCTTTTTTCAGTGGAAGATGGCGCCATACTGCTGAATTTGTCTACACGGTGTAGGAGTATCATACTGGAAGCTTATTGGTACAAGTGGCTATTAAGTGACAAAAAAAACCTGTTCTACGGGCCCGTCCGAACCATATTTTGCGATTTGGATACTTTCAATGAATTTTTAATTTAGCAAATTCCTTGTTCAACGCCGATAGACAATTCTAGCGCCGCTTTCAGTGATGAATTTATCCACGATCACTGACATGTATAATTTTGCAGACACATACTACGAATCAAATGGTAACATACTGCAGTTACTGTCCGTTTTCCTATACACAATACACAGTGCTCTCACCATTGACGCGCCGCCCTTTACAAATACTGTATGTTAGAAGTATATTGCATTTGCCTAGTTAACATCACTGTGTGAAAAATAACCGGCCAATATTTAAACTATTCTCCAAACTTCTAGCAAATATATTTCTCTAACATGACCTAAAATTACAGCTACAATCAAGTGCAAATTTCCCTGGGACACTTGTTCATATTTCGCGCCCTCTGTTCAATAAAACCGGTCATATGAAGTTCACCATGTGATATTTTATTTGTATAGTTTCCAACCTATTTCGAATCCTCCTCCCCACCAACCAATGTTGGAGCAAAAATATAGGCCATTTAAAAAATGAGGCGTTTGGTATACAACATTGAATAAGGGGTGCGGGAGGGTCATTGAACTATGAAAGTGTCCCAGCAAATTTGCCCTTGATTGTATAGGGGATGAGAAAAAATAATCGATTAATAACAATAAAATCGCCATAACTCTCGAACGCGTTGCTCGATTTTCATAATTTTTTTTTTTTTTCAAGATAATTTCATTATGCATTACACGATTAGACAATTTTTAAAACATTTATTAAAATAAACATTTTTTGAATATCAAACCCTGCAATGCATGCATTTTTCAAGGAATATTTGACACATTGATTGCTTATATTAGAGTGGACATATAAATTCTCCTTTGGTAGAATTTACAAACATAATAAAAGCAAACCAAATAAGAAATTAAGAAAATATAGAAATAAATAGAACAGAATCATGATGTTTGTCTCATCATTGATCTTTCAAATTCATTACCCTATTTCAAATGCTATTATCGGAATGCACGTTAAACTCTTTAATATAGGCCTTCAACTACCCATCACAGACACGCTAATTCAACGTAACAATGCCATGCCAAAAAGTGTATATACAGTTATATACAATTACACATTTTAAATGTGCTTATTATTGGTATTCAAAAATAAAAAAGAGATAAAGAGCAGGATTTAAAAGTAAACATATCGGCGACAATGAGCTTCGAACCGTAGCCCTCATGATCAGAAGGCAGTAGCAAACCACTACACTATGGTTGAGCTGTTGTTATTCATGCGAATTTATTTATAACAAGGATAACAAGAATTAATGACGCAATAACGGTCTACCAGAATAATATAACTTAAAAAGTAATATATATTTATTTAACATTATGGTAGACCGTGCTCATTTGGCTTAAATGGAGGAATAATTACCAATAAACATATCAAAGTTAGGAAGGTACGTATAATGTGACCGTGTATATTCAAAATATACGTTAGATAAATGCTGAATACGACCAAAACATGAGTTTTAATGAATGATTTCATTGGATCGAAGCTCGATAACACAATACAGTAGCATTGCAATGATAGGATTAAATACGCTGAAATCGAGTGCAATTGTCATCAGTCTCCCGGTGGCATATAGTTACTGGCTTTGCTTCTCGCCCCCGAGATCTCGAGTTCGAATCCACGTAATGCTATTTTTCTTTCTTTCTTTTTTATTCTGTTTGTCTTTCTTTCTTTCTTTCTTTCTTTTTTCTTTCTTTCTTTTTCTTTCTTTCTTTCTTTCTTTTTTTTCTTTTTCCTTTATGTTGCCAATTTACATTTACATTTATCAATGAACTAAAGGGAAACAATTGTTTTGTTTTATGATTTTTTTGTTATTTCAGTAGGTATTTTTAACTGATTGTACTCTATATTTCCAATATGATTTAATTTTGATTAGTTTTAAATTGTTTTAAAAGTGAATTTTGAGATAATGCGCTTATAATAGCAATCATGTGTCAAATATGCCTTAAATAATGCATATATTGCAGCGTTTTGATACCTAAAAATATTTAGTTTGAAAAAAAATGACAATTAAAGTAACCAAAATATGCGCAATGTTATTTGTTTTAAATTAGTGAAAAAATCATGTCAATCGAGCAACGCGTTTGCGAGTTATGGTAATTTTACTGAAAGTAATAGATTATTTTTGTCTTCTTCAATACAATCAAGTGCAAATTTCCTGGGACACTTGTTCATATTTCGCGCCCTCTGTTCAATAAAACCGGTCATATGAAGTTCACCATGTGATATTTTATTTGTATAGTTTCCAACCTATTTCGAATCCTCCTCCCCACCAACCAATGTTGGAGCAAAAATATAGGCCATTTAAAAATGAGGCGTTTGGTATACAACATTGAATAAGGGGTGCGGGAGGGTCATTGAACTATGAAAGTGTCCCAGCAAATTTGCACTTGATTGTATAGGGATGCGAAAAAATAATCTATTAATATCAATAAAATCGCCATAACTCTCGAACGCGTTGCTCGATTTTCATAATTTTTCAGTGATGTCAAGATAATTTCATTATGCATTACACGATTAGCCAATTTTAAAACATTTATTAAAATAAACATTTTTTGAATATCAAACCCTGCAATGCATGCATTTTTCAAGGAATATTTGACACATTGATTGCTTATATTAGAGTGGACATATAAATTCTCCTTTGGTAGAATTTACAAACATAATAAAAGCAAACCAAATAAGAAATTAAGAAAATATAGAAATAAATAGAACAGAATCATGATGTTTGTCTCATCATTGATCTTTCAAATTCATTACCCTATTTCAAATGCTATTATCGGAATGCACGTTAAACTCTTTAATATAGGCCTTCAACTACCCATCACAGACACGCTAATTCAACGTAACAATGCCATGCCAAAAAGTGTATATACAGTTATATACAATTACACATTTTAAATGTGCTTATTATTGGTATTCAAAAATAAAAAAGAGATAAAGAGCAGGATTTAAAAGTAAACATATCGGCGACAATGAGCTTCGAACCGTAGCCCTCATGATCAGAAGGCAGTAGCAAACCACTACACTATGGTTGAGCTGTTGTTATTCATGCGAATTTATTTATAACAAGGATAACAAGAATTAATGACGCAATAACGGTCTACCAGAATAATATAACTTAAAAAGTAATATATATTTATTTAACATTATGGTAGACCGTGCTCATTTGGCTTAAATGGAGGAATAATTACCAATAAACATATCAAAGTTAGGAAGGTACGTATAATGTGACCGTGTATATTCAAAATATACGTTAGATAAATGCTGAATACGACCAAAACATGAGTTTTAATGAATGATTTCATTGGATCGAAGCTCGATAACACAATACAGTAGCATTGCAATGATAGGATTAAATACGCTGAAATCGAGTGCAATTGTCATCAGTCTCCCGGTGGCATATAGTTACTGGCTTTGCTTCTTGCCCCCGAGATCTCGAGTTCGAATCCACGTAATGCTATTTTTCTTTCTTTCTTTTTTATTCTGTTTGTCTTTCTTTCTTTCTTTCTTTCTTTTTTTTTTCTTTTTTTTTCTTTCTTTTTTAAATTGTTTTAAAAGTGAATTTTGAGATAATGCGCTTATAATAGCAATCATGTGTCAAATATGCCTTAAATAATGCATATATTGCAGCGTTTTGATACCTAAAAATATTTAGTTTGACAAAAATGACAATTAAAGTAACCAAAATATGCGCAATGTTATTTGTTTTAAATTAGTGAAAAAATCATGTCAATCGAGCAACGCGTTTGCGAGTTATGGTAATTTTACTGAAAGTAATAGATTATTTTTGTCTTCTTCAATACAATCAAGTGCAAATTTCCTGGGACACTTGTTCATATTTCGCGCCCTCTGTTCAATAAAACCGGTCATATGAAGTTCACCATGTGATATTTTATTTGTATAGTTTCCAACCTATTTCGAATCCTCCCCCCCCCACCAACCAATGTTGGAGCAAAAATATAGGCCATTTAAAAAATGAGGCGTTTGGTATACAACATTGAATAAGGGGTGCGGGGAGGGTCATTGAACTATGAAAGTGTCCCAGCAAATTTGCACTTGATTGTATAGGGATGCGAAAAATAATCTATTAATATCAATAAAATCGCCATAACTCTCGAACGCGTTGCTCGATTTTCATAATTTTTTCAGTGATGTCAAGATAATTTCATTATGCATTACACGATTAGCCAATTTTTAAAACATTTATTAAAATAAACATTTTTTTGAATATCAAACCCTGCAATGCATGCATTTTTCAAGGAATATTTGACACATTGATTGCTTATATTAGAGTGGACATATAAATTCTCCTTTGGTAGAATTTACAAACATAATAAAAGCAAACCAAATAAGAAATTAAGAAAATATAGAAATAAATAGAACAGAATCATGATGTTTGTCTCATCATTGATCTTTCAAATTCATTACCCTATTTCAAATGCTATTATCGGAATGCACGTTAAACTCTTTAATATAGGCCTTCAACTACCCATCACAGACACGCTAATTCAACGTAACAATGCCATGCCAAAAAGTGTATATACAGTTATATACAATTACACATTTTAAATGTGCTTATTATTGGTATTCAAAATAAAAAGAGATAAAGAGCAGGATTTAAAAGTAAACATATCGGCGACAATGAGCTTCGAACCGTAGCCCTCATGATCAGAAGGCAGTAGCAAACCACTACACTATGGTTGAGCTGTTGTTATTCATGCGAATTTATTTATAACAAGGATAACAAGAATTAATGACGCAATAACGGTCTACCAGAATAATATAACTTAAAAAGTAATATATATTTATTTAACATTATGGTAGACCGTGCTCATTTGGCTTAAATGGAGGAATAATTACCAATAAACATATCAAAGTTAGGAAGGTACGTATAATGTGACCGTGTATATTCAAAATATACGTTAGATAAATGCTGAATACGACCAAAACATGAGTTTTAATGAATGATTTCATTGGATCGAAGCTCGATAACACAATACAGTAGCATTGCAATGATAGGATTAAATACGCTGAAATCGAGTGCAATTGTCATCAGTCTCCCGGTGGCATATAGTTACTGGCTTTGCTTCTCGCCCCGAGATCTCGAGTTCGAATCCACGTAATGCTATTTTTCTTTCTTTCTTTTTTTTTCTTTTTTCTTTTTTTTTTCTTTCTTTCTTTTTTCTTTCTTTCTTTTTTGTTTCTTTCTTTTTTTTCTTTTTTTTTTTCTTTTTCCTTTATGTTGCCAATTTACATTTACATTTATCAATGAACTAAAGGGAAACAATTGTTTTGTTTTATGATTTTTTTTGTTATTTCAGTAGGTATTTTTAACTGATTGTACTCTATATTTCCAATATGATTTAATTTTGATTAGTTTTAAATTGTTTTAAAAGTGAATTTTGAGATAATGCGCTTATAATAGCAATCATGTGTCAAATATGCCTTAAATAATGCATATATTGCAGCGTTTTGATACCTAAAAATATTTAGTTTGAAAAAAAATGACAATTAAAGTAACCAAAATATGCGCAATGTTATTTGTTTTAAATTAGTGAAAAATCATGTCAATCGAGCAACGCGTTTGCGAGTTATGGTAATTTTACTGAAAGTAATAGATTATTTTTGTCTTCTTCAATACAATCAAGTGCAAATTTCCTGGGACACTTGTTCATATTTCGCGCCCTCTGTTCAATAAAACCGGTCATATGAAGTTCACCATGTGATATTTTATTTGTATAGTTTCCAACCTATTTCGAATCCTCCCCCCCACCAACCAATGTTGGAGCAAAAATATAGGCCATTTAAAAAATGAGGCGTTTGGTATACAACATTGAATAAGGGGTGCGGGGAGGGTCATTGAACTATGAAAGTGTCCCAGCAAATTTGCACTTGATTGTATAGGGATGCGAAAAATAATCTATTAATATCAATAAAATCGCCATAACTCTCGAACGCGTTGCTCGATTTTCATAATTTTTCAGTGATGTCAAGATAATTTCATTATGCATTACACGATTAGCCAATTTTAAAACATTTATTAAAATAAACATTTTTTGAATATCAAACCCTGCAATGCATGCATTTTTCAAGGAATATTTGACACATTGATTGCTTATATTAGAGTGGACATATAAATTCTCCTTTGGTAGAATTTACAAACATAATAAAAGCAAACCAAATAAGAAATTAAGAAAATATAGAAATAAATAGAACAGAATCATGATGTTTGTCTCATCATTGATCTTTCAAATTCATTACCCTATTTCAAATGCTATTATCGGAATGCACGTTAAACTCTTTAATATAGGCCTTCAACTACCCATCACAGACACGCTAATTCAACGTAACAATGCCATGCCAAAAAGTGTATATACAGTTATATACAATTACACATTTTAAATGTGCTTATTATTGGTATTCAAAAATAAAAAAGAGATAAAGAGCAGGATTTAAAAGTAAACATATCGGCGACAATGAGCTTCGAACCGTAGCCCTCATGATCAGAAGGCAGTAGCAAACCACTACACTATGGTTGAGCTGTTGTTATTCATGCGAATTTATTTATAACAAGGATAACAAGAATTAATGACGCAATAACGGTCTACCAGAATAATATAACTTAAAAAGTAATATATATTTATTTAACATTATGGTAGACCGTGCTCATTTGGCTTAAATGGAGGAATAATTACCAATAAACATATCAAAGTTAGGAAGGTACGTATAATGTGACCGTGTATATTCAAAATATACGTTAGATAAATGCTGAATACGACCAAAACATGAGTTTTAATGAATGATTTCATTGGATCGAAGCTCGATAACACAATACAGTAGCATTGCAATGATAGGATTAAATACGCTGAAATCGAGTGCAATTGTCATCAGTCTCCCGGTGGCATATAGTTACTGGCTTTGCTTCTCGCCCCCGAGATCTCGAGTTCGAATCCACGTAATGCTATTTTTCTTTCTTTCTTTTTTATTCTGTTTGTCTTTCTTTCTTTCTTTCTTTCTTTTTTCTTTCTTTCTTTTTTTTTTTTCTTTCTTTCTTTCTTTTTTTTTTTTTTTCCTTTATGTTGCCAATTTACATTTACATTTATCAATGAACTAAAGGGAAACAATTGTTTTGTTTTATGATTTTTTTGTTATTTCAGTAGGTATTTTTAACTGATTGTACTCTATATTTCCAATATGATTTAATTTTGATTAGTTTTAAATTGTTTTAAAAGTGAATTTTGAGATAATGCGCTTATAATAGCAATCATGTGTCAAATATGCCTTAAATAATGCATATATTGCAGCGTTTTGATACCTAAAAATATTTAGTTTGACAAAAAATGACAATTAAAGTAACCAAAATATGCGCAATGTTATTTGTTTTAAATTAGTGAAAAAAATCATGTCAATCGAGCAACGCGTTTGCGAGTTATGGTAATTTTACTGAAAGTAATAGATTATTTTTTTTCTTCTTTAATACAATCAAGTGCAAATTTCCCTGGGACACTTGTTCATATTTCGCGCCCTCTGTTCAATAAAACCGGTCATATGAAGTTCACCATGTGATATTTTATTTGTATAGTTTCCAACCTATTTCGAATCCCTCCTCCCCCACCAACCAATGTTGGAGCAAAAATATAGGCCATTTAAAAAATGAGGCGTTTGGTATACAACATTGAATAAGGGGTGCGGGAGGGTCATTGAACTATGAAAGTGTCCCAGCAAATTTGCACTTGATTGTATAGGGGATGCGAAAAATAATCTATTAATATCAATAAAATCGCCATAACTCTCGAACGCGTTGCTCGATTTTCATAATTTTTCAGTGATGTCAAGATAATTTCATTATGCATTACACGATTAGCCAATTTTTAAAACATTTATTAAAATAAACATTTTTTTGAATATCAAACCCTGCAATGCATGCATTTTTCAAGGAATATTTGACACATTGATTGCTTATATTAGAGTGGACATATAAATTCTCCTTTGGTAGAATTTACAAACATAATAAAAGCAAACCAAATAAGAAATTAAGAAAATATAGAAATAAATAGAACAGAATCATGATGTTTGTCTCATCATTGATCTTTCAAATTCATTACCCTATTTCAAATGCTATTATCGGAATGCACGTTAAACTCTTTAATATAGGCCTTCAACTACCCATCACAGACACGCTAATTCAACGTAACAATGCCATGCCAAAAAGTGTATATACAGTTATATACAATTACACATTTTAAATGTGCTTATTATTGGTATTCAAAAATAAAAAAGAGATAAAGAGCAGGATTTAAAAGTAAACATATCGGCGACAATGAGCTTCGAACCGTAGCCCTCATGATCAGAAGGCAGTAGCAAACCACTACACTATGGTTGAGCTGTTGTTATTCATGCGAATTTATTTATAACAAGGATAACAAGAATTAATGACGCAATAACGGTCTACCAGAATAATATAACTTAAAAAGTAATATATATTTATTTAACATTATGGTAGACCGTGCTCATTTGGCTTAAATGGAGGAATAATTACCAATAAACATATCAAAGTTAGGAAGGTACGTATAATGTGACCGTGTATATTCAAAATATACGTTAGATAAATGCTGAATACGACCAAAACATGAGTTTTAATGAATGATTTCATTGGATCGAAGCTCGATAACACAATACGATAAAGGTGCGATGATGGTTATTTAGCGCATTAGCACTGCTCACTAGCAAAATTGCAAATTGCGCGGTATTTGCAATTTGCTGCTTTTTCCACGTTAATAGCGCTAATATCGCCGATAGCGTGATAATAGCAAACCTCTGCTATTTCGTGCTAATTGTGGTGAACCAATTGCGCGCTATTACCAAAAGTGCTAAAACTGTTCTCGGCAAGGTAAGTGATATTAGCGCTAATATCGTTAATAGCGGCCATTAGCGTAATGCGTGCTATTAGCGCTATTAGCGCGAGTCGTGCTATTTTCATCACTAACGCTATTAGCACTCATTAGCATATCACTTGCAAAAGTTCTAAAAATGCTCTCACTCGCGCAAGGTGTGCTACTAGCGCTATTAGCGCTAATAGCACTAATTTGCGTGAGATGCGCTATTAGCGCTAATAGCGTAAGGCGTGCTATTAGCGCTATTAGCGCAAATACCGACAGGTATGCTAATAACGATATTACAACTTATTGTATTATGTGCCAAATTGTTCATTTTCTGCGAATGGTAGACGTTATTAGCGCTAATAGCGCTAATAGCACTCATTAGCGCGAGGTTCGCTATTAGCGCTAATAGCGTAAAGTGTGCTACTAGCGCTATTAACGCTAATAGCGTAGTGCGTGCTAATAGCGATATTAGCGCTCATTAGTGTATCGTTTGCAAATTTTAAAATTGATCATTTTCTACGGATGGTAGGTGCTATTAGCGCTATTAGCGCTAATAGCGCTAATAGCACTCATTAGCGTGAGATGTGCTATTAGCGCTAATAGCGTAAGGCGTGCTATTAGCGCTATTAGCGCTAATACCCACAGGTATGCTAATAACGACGTATTATAAATCATTGTATTATGTGCCAAATTGTTCATTTTCTGCAAATGGTAGGCGCTATTAGCGCTAATAGCACTAATAGCACTCATTAGCACGAGGTGCGCTTTTAGCGCTAATAGCGTAAGGTGTGCTACTAGCGCTATTAGCGCTAATAGCGTAGTGTGTGCTAATACCGATATTAGCGCTCATTAGTGTATCGTTTGCAAATTTTAAAATGGACCATTTTCTACGGATGGTAGGTGCTATTAGCGCTATTAGCGCTAATAGCGCTAATAGCACTCATTAGCGTGAGATGTGCTATTAGCGCTAATAGCATAAGGCGTGCTATTAGCGCTATTAGCGCTAATACCGACAGGTATGCTAATAACGATTTTACAACTCATTGTATTATGTGCCAAATTGTTCATTTTCTGCAAATGGTAGACGCTATTAGCGCTAATAGCACTAATAGCACTCATTAGCGCAAGGTGCGCTAATAGCGTAAGGTCTGCTACTAGCGCTAGCGCTATTAGCGCTAATAGCGTAGTGTGTGCTAATACCGATATTAGCGCTCATTAGTGTATCGTTTGCAAATTTTAAAATTGACCATTTTCTACGGATGGTAGGTGCTATTAGCGCTATTTGCGCTAATAGCACTCATTAGCACGAGGTGCGCCATTAGCGCTAATAGCGTAAGGTGTGCTAATAGCGCTAATAGCACTCATTAGCATCAGGTACGTTATTAGCGCTAATAGCATAACATGCTTATAGGCGCTATAAGATGTGCTTATAGCGCTTTTATCCCAAATAGCTCTCATTAGCGCGAGGTGCGCAATTAGCACAAACATTCTGTTCCAAGTGTAGGGAAAGCGCGCTATTCTTTTAGTGCTAACGGCGCTAATAGCGATTAATAGCACGTCATATGCAATTATGCTAAATTTTTAAAAATACAAATATCACTATTACTTAGTTCATGGTGCTATTGGGTGAAAAGCATTAAATTGGATATGTATTCAATAATTATTTTGAAATTTTACCACCATCAACAAAAAACATCAAGGCCGCAGGGCCGGCAGGCCCGAGGCCGGTGACTCCCATACGACAACTAAACACTCCAAGTGAGTTCCAATATAAAAGGGCCCGCAGGGCAACAAAGCTAGTGTGATCGCTGTCCCCACCATCAACAAAAAACATCAAGGCCGCAGGGCCGGCAGGCCCGAAGCCGGAGACTCCCATACGACAACTAAACACTCAAAGTGAGTTCAACTATAAAAGGGCCCCGCAGGGCAAGAAACTTAGTATGATCGCTGTCCCCACCATCAGCAAGAAACATCAAGGCCGCAGGGCCGGCAGGATCGAGGCCGGAGACTCCCTTACGAGCCCTGCACGCCCAAAGTGAGGTCTAACATAAAAGGGCCCCGCAGGGCAACAAAGCTAGTGTGACCGCTGTCCCCACCATCAGCAACAGACATCAAGGCCGCAGGGCCGGCAGGCCCGAGGCCGGTGACTCCCATACGACAACTAAACACTCCAAGTGAGTTCCAATATAAAAGGGCCCCGCAGGCCAACAAAGCTAGTGTGACCGCTGTCCCCACCATCAACAAAAACATCAAGGCCGCAGGGCCGGCAGGCCTGAGGCCGGAGACTCCCATACGACAACTAAACACTCCAAGTGAGTTCAAATATAAAAGGGCCCCTGCAGGCCAAGAAACTTAATGTGACCGCTGTCCCCACCACAGCAACAAACATCAAGGCCGCAGGGCTGGCAGGCCCGAGGTCGGTGACTCCCATACGACAACTAAACACTCCAAGTGAGTTCAAATATTATAGGGCCCCGCTGGCCAAGAAACTTAGTATGACCGCTGTCCCCACCATCAGCAAGAAACATCAAGGCCGCAGTGCCGGCAGGCCTGAGGCCGGTGACTCCCATACGACAACTAAACACTCCAAGTGAGTTCCAATATAAAAGGGCCCCGCAGGGCAACAAAGCTAGTGTGACCGCTGTCCCCACCATCAGCAACAAACATCAAGGCCGCAGGGCCGGCAGGCCTGAGGCCGGTGACTCCCATACGACAACTAAACACTCCATTTGAGAACCATACGACAACCGCCCCGATCTACAACATAGCCATTCTCAACGCTGTCCCCACCATAAACAAAAAACATCCAGGCCGCAGGGCCGGCAGGCCCGAAGCCGGAGACTCCCATACGACAACTAAACACTCAAAGTGAGTTCAACTATAAAAGGGCCCTGCAGGGCGAGAAACGTAGTATGACCGCTGTCCCCACCATCAGCAAGAAACATCAACGCCGCAGAGCCGGCAGGCGCGAGGCCGGTGCCTCCCACACGACAACCAAACACTCCATGTGAGTTCCAATATAAAAGGGCCCCGCAGGGCAACAAAGCTAGTGTGACCGCTGTCCCCACCATCAACAAAAACATCAAGGCCGCAGGGCCGGCAGGCCCGAAGCCGGAGACTCCCATACGACAACTAAACACTCAAAGTGAGTTCAACTATAAAAGAGCCCAGCACGCCGAGGAACTTAGTATGACCGCTGTCCCCACCATCAGCAAGAAACATCAAGGCCGCAGGGCCGGCCCCGAGGCCGGTGACTCCCATACGACAACTAAACACTCCAAGTGAGTTCCAATATAAAAGGGCCCCGCAGGGCAACAAAGCTAGTGTGACCGCTGTCCCCACCATCAGCAAGAAACATCAAGGCCGCAGGGCCGGCAGGCCTGAGGCCGGTGACTCCATACGACAACTAAACACTCCAAGTGAGTTCCAATATAAAAGGGCCCTGCAGGCCAACAAAGCTAGTGTGACCGCTGTCCCCACCATCCACAAAAAACATCAAGGCCGCAGGGCCGGCAGGCCTGAGGCCGGAGACTCCCATACGACAACTAAACACTCCAAGTGAGTTCAAATATAAAAGGGCCCCGCAGGCCAAGAAACTTAATGTGACCGCTGTCCCCACCATCAGCAACAAACATCAAGGCCGCAGGGCCGGCAGGCCCGAGGCCGGAGACTCCCATACGACAACTAAACACTCCAAGTGAGTTCAAATATAAAAGGGCCCCGCAGGCCAAGAAACTTAATGTGACCGCTGTCCCCACCATCAGCAACAAACATCAAGGCCGCAGGGCCGGCAGGCCTGAGGCCGGTGACTCCATACGACAACTAAACACTCCAAGTGAGTTCCAATATAAAAGGGCCCCGCAGGGCAACAAAGCTAGTGTGACCGCTGTCCCCACCATCAACAAGAAATATCAAGGCCGCTGGGCCGGCACGCATGAGGCCGGACACTCCCATACGACAACTAAACACTCTAAGTGAGTTCCAATATAAAAGGGCCCTGCAGGCCAACAAAGCTAGTATGACCACTGTCCCCACCATCAACAAAAAAATCATCAAGACCGCAGAGCCGGCAGGCCCGAAGCCGGAGACCCCCATACCATAACTAAACACTCTAAATGAGTTCCAATATAAAAGGGCCCCGCAGGGCAAGAATCTTAGTGTGACCGTTGTCCCCACCATCAGCCAAAAAAATCAAGGCCGCAGGGCCAGCAGGCCCGAGGCCGGTGACTCCCATACGACAACTAAACACTCCAAATGAGTTCCAATATAAAAGGCCCCCGCAGGCCAAGAAACTTAATGTGACCGCTGTCTCCACCATCAGCAAAAAGCATCAAGGCCGCAGGGCCGGCAGGCCCGAGGCCGGAGACTTCCATACGACAACTAAACACTCCAAGTGAGTTCAAATATAAAAGGGCCCCGCAGGGCAAGAAACTTAGTGTGACCGCTGTCCCCACCATCAGCAAAAACCATCAAGGCCGCATATGACGTGCTATTAATTGCTATTAGCGCTAATAGCACGCTTTCCCTAGACTTAGGATCTTTTAAGATTTAGCACAATTGCATATGACGTGCTATTATTTGCTATTAGCTCTAATAGCACGCTTTCCCTAGACTTAAAATTTTTTTAGATTTCGCACAATTGCATATGACGTGCTAATAATTGCTATTAGCACTAATAGCGGTATTAGGGCTAATAGCACGCTTTCCCTAGACTTAGCACAATTCCCTAGCACAATTGCATATGACGTGCTATTATTTGCTATTAGCGCTAATAGCGCTATTAGCACACTGTCCCTTGACTAAGAATCTTTTTACATTTAGCACAATTGCATATGACGCGCTATTAATTGCTATTAGCGCTATTAGCGCTAATAGCACGCTTTTCCTAGACTTAGAGTCTTTTTAGATTAGCACAATTGCATATGACGTGCTATTATTTGCTATTAGCGCTAATAGCGCTATTAGCGCTAATAGCACGCTTTCCCTAGACTTAGAATAGTTTTACATTTAGCACAATTGCATATGACGTGATATTAATTGCTATTAGCGCTAATAGGGCTATTAGCGCTAATAGCACGCTTTCCCTAGACTTAGAATCTTTTTACATTTAGCACAATTGCATATGACGTGCTATTAGCGCTAATAGCGCTATTAGCGCTAATAGCACGCTTTCCCTAGACTTAAAATCTTTTTAGATTTAGCAGAATTGCATATGACGTGCTATTATTTGCTATTAGCGCTATTAGCGCTAATAGCACGTTTTCCCTAGACTTAGAATCGTTTTACATTTAGCACAATTGCATATGACGTGCTATTAATTGCTATTAGCGCTAATAGCGCTATTAGCGCTAATAACACGCTTTCCCTAGACTTAGAATATTTTTACATTTAGCACAATTACACATGATGTGCTATTATTTGCTATTAGCGCTAATAGCGCTATTAGCGCTAATAGCACGCTTTCCCTAGACTTACAAACTTTTTAGATTTAGCACAATTGCATATGACGTGCTATTATTTGCTATTAGCGCTAATAGCGCTATTAGCGCTATTAGCGCTAATAGCACGCTTTCCCTAGACTTACAAACTTTTTAGATTTAGCACAATTGCATATTACGTGCTATTAATTGCTATTAGCGCTAATAGCGCTATTAGCGCCAATAACACGCTTTCCCTAGACTTAGAATCTTTTTAGATTTAGCACAATTGCATATGAGGTGCTATTATTTGCTATTAGCGCTAATAGCGCTATTAGCGCTAATAGCACGCTTTCCCTAGACTTGAATCTTTTTACATTTAGCACAATTGCAGATTACGTGCTATTTTTTTCTATTAGCGCTAATAGCGCTATTAGCGCTAATAGCACGCTTTCCCCAGACTTAGAATCTTTTTAGATTTAGCACAATTGCATATGACGTGCTATTAATTGCTATTAGCGCTAATAGCGCTATTAGCGCTAATAGCACGCTTTCCATAGACTTAGAAACTTTTTAGATTTAGCACAATTGCATATTACGTGCTATTAATTGCTATTAGCGCTAATAGCGCTATTAGCACCAATAGCACGCTTTCCCTAGACTTAGAATCTTTTTAGATTTAGCACAATTGCATATGAGGTGCTATTATTTGCTATTAGCGCTAATAGCGCTATTAGCGATAATAGCACGCTTTCCCTAGACTTGGAATCTTCTTAGATATAGCACAATTGCATATGACGTGCTATTATTTGATATTAGCGCTAATAGCGCTAATAGCACGCTTTCCCTAGACTTACAAACTTTTTAGATTTAGCACAATTGCATATGACGTGCTATTATTTGCTATTAGCGCTAATAGCGCTATTAGCGCTAATAGCACGCTTTCCCTAGACTTAGAATCTTTTAGATTTAGCATAATTGCATATGACGTGCTATTAATTGCTATTAGCGCTAATAGCGCTATTAGCGCTAATAGCACGCTTTCCCTAGACTTACAAACTTTTTAGATTTAGCACAATTGCATATTACGTGCTATTAATTGCTATTAGCGCTAATAGCGCTATTAGTGCTAATAGCACGCTTTCCCTAGACTTACAAACTTTTTAGATTTAGCACAATTGCATATTACGTGCTATTAATTGCTATTAGCGCTAATAGCGCTATTAGCACTAATAGCACGCTTTCCCTAGACTTAGAATCTTTTAGATTTAGCACAATTGCATATGAGGTGTTATTATTTGCTATTAGCGCTAATAGCGCTAATAGCACGCTTTCCCCAGACTTACAAACTTTTTAGATTTAGCACAATTGCATATGACGTGCTATTATTTGCTATTAGCGCTAATAGCGCTATTAGCGCTAACTGCACGCCTTCCCTAGACTTAGAATCTTTTTAGATTTAGCATAATTGCATATGACGTGCTATTAATTGCTATTAGCGCTAATAGCGCTAATAGCACGCTTTCCCTAGACTTACAAACTTTTTAGATTTAGCACAATTGCATATTACGTGCTATTAATTGCTATTAGCGCTAATAGCGCTATTAGCGCTAATAGCACGCTTTCCATAGACTTAGAATCTTTTTAGATTTAGCACAATTGCATATGACGTGCTAATAGCACGCTTTCCCTAGACTTGGAATCTTTTTACATTTAGCACAATTGCATATGACGTGCTATTATTTGCTATTAGCGCTAATAGCGCTATTAGCGCTAATAGCACGCTTTCCCTTGACTTACAAACTTTTTAGATTTAGCACAATTGCATATTACGTGCTATTAATTGCTATTAGCGCTAATAGCGCTATTAGCACTAATAGCACGCTTTCCCTAGACTTGGAATCTTTTTACATTTAGCACAATTGCATATGACGTGCTATTATTTGCTATTAGCGCTAATAGCGCTATTAGCGCTAATAGCACGCTTTCCCTAGACTTACACACTTTTTAGATTTAGCACAATTGCATATGACGTGCTATTATTTGCTATTAGCGCTAATAGCGCTATTAGCGCTAATAGCACGCTTTCCCTAGACTTAGAATCTTTTTAGATTTAGCATAATTGCATATGACGTGCTATTAATTGCAATTAGCGCTAATAGCGCTATTAGCGCTAATAGCACGCTTTCCCTAGACTTACAAACTTTTTAGATTTAGCACAATTGCATATTACGTGCTATTAATTGCTATTAGCGCTAATAGCGCTATTAGCGCTAATAGCACGCTTTCCCTAGACTTAGAATCTTTTTAGATTTAGCACAATTGCATATGACGTGCTATTAATTGCTATTAGCGCTAATAGCGCTATTAGCGCTAATAGCACGCTTTCCCTAGACTTACAAACTTTTTAGATTTAGCACAATTGCATATGACGTGCTATTACTTGCTATTAGCGTTATTGACATATTTGCAAATGAGGCTCTAATAACTGCTAAAACGTTAAAAGTGGTATGGTAATAGCAGTTTTAACGGATTTTTCATTAGCGTTGCTATTAGCACTATAATGCATAGAGATAGCATACTAATTAAATGCTAATAGCATTGTTAGCATAATAGCGCTAATTCTGCTATAAGCCATCATCGCACCTTCCTCCACAATACAGTAGCATTGCAATGATAGGATTAAATACGCTGAAATCGAGTGCAATTGTCATCAGTCTCCCGGTGGCATATAGTTACTGGCTTTGCTT